>NC_084633.1:37462269-37637269 GCF_033978795.1 Nerophis ophidion | reverse complement strand
TGACCCCGCAGGTGACTTTGCCGCCTGTGACTGACCTCGCCTGTGACTGACCCCCCCCTGTGATTGACCCCGCCTGTGACTGACCCCGCCTGTGACTGACCCCCTCTGCGACTGACCCCGCAGGTGACTTAGCCGCCTGTGACTGACCCCGCCCCCTCTGAATGACCTGCCTGTGACTGACCCCCTCTGCGACTGACCCCGCAGATGACTTAGCCGCCTGTGACTGACCCCGCCTGTGACTGACCCCCCCTCTGAATGACCTGCCTGTGACTGACCCCCTCTGTGACTGACACCGCCTGTGACTGACCCCCTCTGCGACTGACCCCGCAGGTGACTTAGCCGCCTGTGACTGACCCCGCCTGTGACTGACCCCCCCTCTGAATGACCTGCCTGTGACTGACCCCCTCTGTGACTGACACCGCCTGTGACTGACCCCTCCTGTGACTGACCCCCCCCCCTCTGAATGACCTGCCTGTGATTGACACCGCCTGTGACTGACCCCTCCTGTGACTGACCCCGCCTGTGACTGACTCCTGTTTCCTGTTGTGTTCAATAAAGTTGTGTTACATCCCTGTGTCACTCCCTTGGGACTTTTGTGTCCATCATGCTTTTCTTCTTCTGCTACACTCCACTTCACTCACATCTGCAACACACAACATTACCAAAGTAGTGTTCAGCTATAACAAAATATTTGTAGTATGTCAAACTTACCAAATAATACTCAGCTATAAAAACTGTATTTGTAGTGAAGTAATAAGGTACTAAATATTATTTATCAATAACTTTTGTAGTGAAGTAATAAGGTACTAAATATTATTTATAAATATCTATTTGTAGTGTAGTAAGTACTAAATATTATTTATCAATAACAGTATACTTATCAATACAAATAATATTTGTAGTGTAGTAAATACGAAATATTAACAGTAGAAAATACTAAATATTAATATTTGTAGTGTGGTAAGGTACGAAATATTATTTATCAATAACAGTATTTGTAGTGTAGTAAGGTACTAAATAATACTTATCAATAGAAATAGTATTGGTAGTGTAGTAATTAAGTACTAAAAATTATTTATCAATAACAGTATTTGTAGTGTAGTAAGGTACTAAATATTAATCATAAACGGTATTTGTACGGTACTAAATATTATTTATCAATAACAGTATTTGTAGTGTAGTAAGTCCAAAATATAAATCATTAACAGTATTTCTAGTGTAGTAAGGTCTTAAATAATACATTTCAGTAGAAATAGCATTTATCGTGTAGTACGTAATAATTATCAATAAAAAAAGTACTTGTAGTGTAGTAAGTACTAAATATAAATCAGTAATAACAGTATTTCTAGTGTAGTAAGGTCCTAAATAATACTTTTCAATAGAAATAGTATTTATCGTGTAGTAAGTAATACTTATCAATAGAAATAGTATTTGCGGTGTAAACTGTTGTACTTGTGTAGCGCTTTTCTACCCCTTTTTAAGGAGCCCAAAGCGCTTTGACAGTAATCACACACACATTCACACACTGATGGAGGGAGCTGTCATGCAAGGCGCTCACCAGCACGCATCAGGAGCAAGGGTGAAGTGACTTGCCTAAGGACACAATGGACGTGACTAGGATGGTAGAAGGTGGGGATTGAACCAATAACCCTCAGACTGCTGGCACAGCCACTCTACCAACTCCGCCAGGCCGTCCCCTGTGCAGAAAAGTACTAAATAGTAGACATGATTGAGATGAGTATTTGAGGGCGTCCATGTCAGCAAACAAGGCGACGATTGTTCGTCAGCTCCTCCACAGCAGCAGGTGGCGCTGTAGTGCAGCAAGGGCGTGGACCCGGAAAAAGGATGAATGGTGACGTCATCGACCGGATCGCGCGGAAATTTGAAAGCAAAGATGGCAGATATTCAAACGTAAGTCGGATTTTAACAAGTTTATTCTTTATCTCTGGCGTCTTGTACAACTAATGAATTATATGTCTCCAATAGTGCCACGTTAACATATCAAATGACTTGACTAAGGTGGAGTCTTTTTCCATGACATTTTCGCTCAAAGTCCACACTTATTGGAACGCTAACTTAACCTTCACACTTTTTATTCTTTGTACTGCGCCGAATATATATATGATATATGTCAAATTATAACATTAACACCTTGGTTTTGGATCATAAACACGTTCTAAAGTACACACCTGGGCAACTCAATCGCACGAAAACAGAAATGTAAATATTATTAGTCGTTTTAAACACCCAAAAATGTTCCCGCAAAAGACTTGTTCCTGAAGAATAGTTGTAGTTTGGCAGAGGGGTTAGTGCGTCTGCCTCACAATACGAAGTTCCTGCAGTCCTGGGTTCAAATCCAGGCTCGGGATCTTTCTGTGTGGAGTTTGCATGTTCTCCCCGTGAATGCGTGGGTTCCCTCCGGGTACTCCGGCTTCCTCCCACTTCCAAAGACATGCACCTGGGGATAGGTTGATTGGCAACACTAAATTGGCCCTAGTGTGTGAATGTGAGTGTGAATGTTGTCTGTCTATCTGTGTTGGCCCTGCGATGAGGTGGCGACTTGTCCAGGGTGTACCCCGCCTTCCGCCCGATTGTAGCTGAGATAGGCGCCAGCGCCCCCCGCGACCCCGAAAGGGAATAAGCGGTAGAAGATGGATGGATGGATATTTTGAAACAGGCGTATGTAAAAACCACAATCTAACTAGTGATGTGCGATACCACCGACTTTCTGTCCGAGCCGATACCAAGTCAAATTCAGTCTGCTATCGGCGATACCGAGTTGCAAATATATCTAACATGTCAGCTAAAGTTGAACATGTTGTCTATTTTCAAATACCACACCTAAATGAACAACGGCAGTAAAAATGTGGAAAAAAAAACTTGCAAAAATCGGAATGTAATGAGAAAAAGCTGAACATTTTAAACAAATAATGATAATATACTTTTAACACAGTTTTGTATACACACACATATTTCATATTGATATAAAATGTTGTTGTTTTTTTACCATTTTAAAAAATAGCAACATTTTCCCGCCCAATTCTTGACTTTTCCGTATGTGACCCCCAAAAAGTTACATCTGATTTAAAAATATGAGAAGCTCTCAAAACAATATAATGTTTAGTTGGTTGGCTGATTAAAAATTTAAATAATAGTAAATTATAAACTGATTAAAAAAATGACAACAGGCATAATAAACAGTGTGTTATGTTTATGTTAAGTAAGTGAACATTGTTATTTGTGTACAGGCATCACATCTAGCTGCTAGTTAGCATTACATCTAGCTGCTAGTTAGCATCACATCTAGTTGCTAGTTACTTTCACATCTAGCTGCTAGTTAGCATCCAATCTAGCTGCTAGTTAGCATTCCATCTAGCTGCTAGTTAGCATCACATCTAGTTGCTAGTTACTTTCACATCTAGCTGCTAGTTAGCATCCAATCTAGCTGCTAGTTAGCATTCCATCTAGCTGCTAGTTAGCATCCAATCTAGCTGCTAGATAGTATCCCATCTAGCTGCAAGTTAAAGTTAAAGTAGCAATGATTGTCACACACACTTTTGGTGTGGCGAAATTATTCTCTGCATTTGACCCGTCACCCTTGATCACCCCCTGGGAGGTGAGGGGAGCAGTGGGCTGCAGCGGTGCCGCGCCCGGGAATCATTTTTGGTGATTTAACCCCCAATTCCAACCCCTGATGCTGAGTGCCAAGCAGGAAAGGAATGAGTCCCATTTTTATAGTCTTTGGTATGACTCGGCCGGGGTTTGAACTCACAACCTACCGCTCTCAGGGCGGACACTCTAACCACTAGGCCACTGAGTAGGTGTTATTAGTTTAGTAAGTAAGTTGGTGTAAAATCTAGCTGCTAGTGACTATTACAACTCGTTGAAAGTTAGCGTCACATCTAGCTGTAAGTTGGCGTCAAATCTTGCTGCTAGTTAGCATCACATCTAGCTGCTAGATAGCATCCAATCTATATGCAAGTTAGCATTACATCTAGCTGCAAGTTAAAGGCACATCTAGCTGCTAGTGAGCATCAAAGCTAGCCGCTAGTTAGCGTCACATCTCGCTGAAAGTTAGCATCACATTTAGTGTCAAATTACCATCAGATCTAGCTGCTAGTTAACGCCACATCTAGCTGCAAGTTAGTGTCACGTCTAGCTGTAAGTTAGCATTGCATCTAACTGTTAGTTAGCATCACATCTAGCTGCTAGTGAGCATCAAAGCTAGCCGATAGTTGGCATTAAAGCTAGCTGATAGTTAGCATCACATCTAGCTGCCAGTTAGCGCTACATCTATTTGCAAGTTAGTGTCACAGCTAGCTGCTAGTTAGCATCACAACTAGCTGTAAGTTAGCATCACATCTAGCTGCTAGTTAGCATCACAGCTAGCTGCTATTTTTTCCCGCAATCCCCAGACTTCGACAGGTAGATTGAAGGTATAAAAGTAAGAAGAGAGTCCCGGATCTAAGACTACACAGAAGTACACAGAATTCCACAGTATTGAAGTATTCCTGGTGTGTGTCAGTGTGTTGCAGCGCTCTGAGCGTGTCCTGCTGGCGCCGTGTGGGGACCTGGACCAGTCGGACTTGGCAGACTCAGCAGAGGGAACACTTCTCTTCATGCAGGTTTGTTTTCTGCTCCCAGACATTGTTTTGCCAGTCATAAGTAAGTCTCGAGTCAAGACAGTCAAGTCAAAAGTCTTGCATTTTGAGTTTCGAGTCCTTTTAAGTCCTTTTTACCACAGACTAATATATTTACACAGATTGTGTATGCTTTTAAAACGCTGTATTTATTTATTAAAACAAGTGCATTTAAAATTGCAGGAAAAAATATAGTGCTGACATTGCACTTCATAACAGCACTATTAAGTGTCAGTTTAGCATCTTTGTTTTCTACCTGTCAACTGTCAGTTTAGCATCTTTGTTTTCTACCTGTCAACTGTCAGTTTAGCATCTTTGTTTTCTACCTGTCAACTGTCAGTTTAGCATCTTTGTTTTCTACCTGTCAACTGTCCTTTTAGCATCTTTGTTTTCTGCCTGTCAACTGTCAGTTTAGCATCTTTGTTTTCTACCTGTCAACTGTCAGTTTAGCATCTTTGTTTTCTACCTGTCAACTGTCAGTTTAGCATCTTTGTTTTCTACCTGTCAACTGTCCTTTTAGCATCTTTGTTTTCTGCCTGTCAACTGTCAGTTTAGCATCTTTGTTTTCTACCTGTCAACTGTCAGTTTAGCATCTTTGTTTTCTACCTGTCAACTGTCAGTTTCGCATATTTGTTTTTGACCTTTCAACTGTCAGTTTAGCATCTTTGTTTTAAACCTGTCAACTGTCAGTTTAGCATCTTTGTTTTCTGCCTGTCAACTGTCAGTTTAGCATCTTTGTTTTCTACCTGTCAACTGTCAGTTTAGCATCTTTGTTTTCTACCGTTCAACCGTCAGTTTAGCATCTTTGTTTTCTGCCTGTCAACTGTCAGTTTAGCATCTTTGTTTTCTACCTGTCAACTGTCAGTTTAGCATCTTTGTTTTCTACCGTTCAACCGTCAGTTTAGCATCTTTGTTTTCTACCTGTCAACTGTCAGTTTAGCATCTTTGTTTTCTACCTGTCAACTGTCAGTTTAGCATCTTTGTTTTCTACCTGTCAACTGTCCTTTTAGCATCTTTGTTTTCTGCCTGTCAACTGTCAGTTTAGCATCTTTGTTTTCTACCTGTCAACTGTCAGTTTAGCATCTTTGTTTTCTACCTGTCAACTGTCAGTTTCGCATATTTGTTTTTGACCTTTCAACTGTCAGTTTAGCATCTTTGTTTTAAACCTGTCAACTGTCAGTTTAGCATCTTTGTTTTCTGCCTGTCAACTGTCAGTTTAGCATCTTTGTTTTCTACCTGTCAACTGTCAGTTTAGCATCTTTGTTTTCTACCGTTCAACCGTCAGTTTAGCATCTTTGTTTTCTGCCTGTCAACTGTCAGTTTAGCATCTTTGTTTTCTACCTGTCAACTGTCAGTTTAGCATCTTTGTTTTCTACCGTTCAACCGTCAGTTTAGCATCTTTGTTTTCTACCTGTCAACTGTCAGTTTAGCATCTTTGTTTTCTACCTGTCAACTGTCAGTTTAGCATCTTTGTTTTCTACCTGTCAACTGTCCTTTTAGCATCTTTGTTTTCTACCTGTCAACTGTCAGTTTAGCATCTTTGTTTTCTACCTGTCAACTGTCAGTTTAGCATCTTTGTTTTCTACCTGTCAACTGTCAGTTTAGCATCTTTGTTTTCTGCCTGTCAACTGTCAGTTTAGCATCTTTGTTTTCTGCCTGTCAACTGTCAGTTTAGCATCTTTGTTTTCTGCCTGTCAACTGTCAGTTTAGCACCTTTGTTTTCTACCTGTCAACTGTCAGTTTAGCATCTTTGTTTTCTGCCTGTCAACTGTCAGTTTAGCATCTTTGTTTTCTACCTGTCAACTGTCAGTTTAGCATCTTTGTTTTCTACCTGTCAACCGTCAGTTTAGCATCTTTGTTTTCTACCTGTCAACCGTCAGTTTAGCATCTTTGTTTTCTACCTGTCAACCGTCAGTTTAGCATCTTTGTTTTCTACCTGTCAACTGTCAGTTTAGCATCTTTGTTTTCTACCTGTCAACTGTCAGTTTAGCATCTTTGTTTTCTACCTGTCAACTGTCAGTTTAGCATCTTTGTTTTCTACCTGTCAACTGTCAGTTTAGCATCTTTGTTTTCTACCTGTCAACTGTCAGTTTAGCATCTTTGTTTTCTACCTGTCAACTGTCAGTTTAGCATCTTTGTTTTCTACCTGTCAACCGTCAGTTTAGCATCTTTGTTTTCTACCTGTCAACTGTCAGTTTAGCATCTTTGTTTTCTACCTGTCAACTTTCAGTTTCGCATATTTGTTTTTGACCTTTCAACTGTCAGTTTAGCATCTTTGTTTTAAACCTGTCAACTGTCAGTTTAGCATCTTTGTTTTCTGCCTGTCAACTGTCAGTTTAGCATCTTTGTTTTCTACCTGTCAACTGTCAGTTTAGTATCTTTGTTTTCTACCTGTCAACTGTCCTTTTAGCATCTTTGTTTTCTGCCTGTCAACTGTCAGTTTAGCATCTTTTTTTTCTACCTGTCAACTGTCAGTTTAGCATCTTTGTTTTCTACCTGTCAACTGTCAGTTTAGCATCTTTGTTTTCTACCTGTCAACTGTCAGTTTAGCATCTTTGTTTTCTACCTGTCAACTGTCCTTTTAGCATCTTTGTTTTCTGCCTGTCAACTGTCAGTTTAGCATCTTTGTTTTCTACCTGTCAACTGTCAGTTTAGCATCTTTGTTTTCTACCTGTCAACCGTCGGTTTAGCATCTTTGTTTTCTACCTGTCAACCGTCGGTTTAGCATCTTTGTTTTCTACCTGTCAACTGTCGGTTTAGCATCTTTGTTTTCTACCTGTCAACTGTCCTTTTAGCATCTTTGTTTTCTGCCTGTCAACTGTCCTTTTAGCATCTTTGTTTTCTACCTGTCAACTGTCAGTTTAGCATCTTTGTTTTCTACCTGTCAACTGTCAGTTTAGCATCTTTGTTTTCTACCTGTCAACTGTCAGTTTAGCATCTTTGTTTTCTACCTGTCAACTGTCAGTTTAGCATCTTTGTTTTCTACCTGTCAACTGTCCTTTTAGCATCTTTGTTTTCTGCCTGTCAACTGTCAGTTTAGCATCTTTGTTTTCTACCTGTCAACTGTCAGTTTAGCATCTTTGTTTTCTACCTGTCAACTGTCAGTTTAGCATCTTTGTTTTCTACCTGTCAACTGTCCTTTTAGCATCTTTGTTTTCTGCCTGTCAACTGTCAGTTTAGCATCTTTGTTTTCTACCTGTCAACTGTCAGTTTAGCATCTTTGTTTTCTACCTGTCAACCGTCGGTTTAGCATCTTTGTTTTCTACCTGTCAACCGTCGGTTTAGCATCTTTGTTTTCTACCTGTCAACTGTCGGTTTAGCATCTTTGTTTTCTACCTGTCAACTGTCCTTTTAGCATCTTTGTTTTCTGCCTGTCAACTGTCCTTTTAGCATCTTTGTTTTCTGCCTGTCAACTGTCAGTTTAGCATCTTTGTTTTCTACCTGTCAACTGTCAGTTTAGCATCTTTGTTTTCTACCTGTCAACTGTCAGTTTAGCATCTTTGTTTTCTACCTGTCAACTGTCAGTTTAGCATCTTTGTTTTCTACCTGTCAACTGTCAGTTTAGGCTGCTCGCCGTCTCCTCATCACCACTTCAATATGGCGGCCGATTTTCTCGCGTCACAGCAGCCAATGCTGCGTCTACTTATAAGATGTCTTTGGAGCGGATCACCACTCCAAGATGGCGGCCCCGCGTCTCGTCAGCGCCAGCAGGCAGTAGCGCTCCATGCTGCCTACCCTAAGAAGATGTCTATTGTTAAAGAGTTAGCAGTGAGTTTACAGCCTCACTGATTTAACTACACAGCAAATAAAAGTTATGTTACTTAGCCAATAAACGTTAGCTTACATTCAAAAGTTACCCTTCTTTGTGCAACTTCAAATGTCGAACAAGGTCGGAAGTTGTTGTCCCTCCGTTTGTAATCTTCCAACCGCATGTTTCGCATACTGCAATTTCTTTTTTGTTGACCAAGTCAGAGTTTTAATACCCGAACAAAACTATATTTGGCATGATAATTTTTCCTCACTGGCGCGTTGTTTGACAGCTCTTCTTCGTCGGTCATCCTGCAAATTGATTGGCTGAATGTTGTGGGATGAAAACAAGGTGGATGTGATTTGATTGGCTGTTGTAGTGACAGGCAGCACACACGCTGACAGACACACACACGCGCGTACACAATGGAAGATACAGAGCGCTCCTGAATAACTTTTTCATCTTTTGGTTGTGGGGAAAGTAGCAAGTCTCGTCAAGTCAAAAGGCTCAAGTCCAAGTCAAGTCACAAGTCATTGATGTTAAAGTCTAAGTCCAGTTGCAAGTCTCTTTACATTTCCTCAAGTCCAGTCTAAAGTCATCAAATTCATGACTTGAGTCCAAGTCCTGTGACTCCAGTCCACACCTCTGTCTGCTCCTGTTGGCCATCCTGAAACAGTGTCTTGAAACAGGGTCCTGAAAGCAGGCGCTGAAGCAAGGTCCTGAAACAGCCTCTTGAAAGCAGGTCCTGAATCAAGGTCCTAATGCTGATGTTGCTGTGCAGGACAGTCGTCAGGTGAAGAAGGTTCTGTGGCGCCAGCTCTACGTCCTGGACTCCATGATGCGTGTGTTGGAGGGTCAGCACCTGCTGACACAGCCCTGCCCTCCTCCAGCAGGTGAGCGAGCATCATGGCAGAGTGTGAAGGCAGCCATGTGCCATCAACATCACCTGGCTGCAGGGGGCGGAGCTCGAGAGAGGTGGAAGGCGGCCAAGGCAGAGAGCAGGACCATGGAGACTCACCTGGAGGCACTGATCTCTACACTGCACCGCAACATCCAGCATGGAGTTCGTGGGCGACACACACTCACACACCTGTTGCAAGAGCTGCACAGCAAGGTACACAAACACACACACACCTATCCATTCACACACATACACTTACACACACACACTCACACACCTGTTGCAGCAGCTGCACAGCAAGATACACAAACACACACACACCTGTCCATTCACACACATACACTCCTGTTGCAGCAACTGCACAGCAAGGTACACACATCTGTACATTCACACACATACACACACATCTGTTGCAGCAGCTGCACAGAAAGGTACACACACACACACCTGTACATTCAAACTCATACACGTGCACACCTGTTGCAGCAGCTGCACAGAAAGGTACACACACACATACCTGTACATTCACACACGTACACTTACACAACTGTTGCAGCAGCTGCACAGCAAGATACACACACCTGTACATTTACACACATACACTTGCACACCTGTTGCAGCAGCTGCACAGACAGGTACACACACACACCTACCTGTACATTCACACACATACATTTACACACCTGTTGCAGCAGCTGCACAGCAAGGTACACACACACACACACACCTTTACATTCACACACATACACTTATACACAAACACCTGTTGCAGCAACTGCTCAGCAAGGTACACACACACACACATGTTGCAGCAGCTGCACAGTAAGGTACACACACACACACCTGCATATACACTTACACACACACACACACACACACACACACCTGTTGCAGCAGCTGCACAGGAAGGTACACACACACACCTGTACATTCACACACTTACACACACACACACACCTGTTGCAGCAGCTGCACAGCAAGGTACACACACCTGCACATTCACACACACACACACACACCTGTTGCAGCAGCTGCACAGCAAGGTTCAAACACACACACCTGTACATTCACACACACACACCTGGTGCAGCAGCTGCACAGAAAGGTACACACACACACCTGTACATTCACACACATACACTTACACACCTGTTGCAGCAGCTGCACAGCAAGGTACACACACACACACACCTGTACATTCACACACACACACCTGGTGCAGCAGCTGCACAGCAAGGTACACACACACACACACGCTCCTGCACATTCACACACATACACTTACAGACAAACACCTGTTGCAGCAGCTGCACAGCAAGGTACAAACACCTGTACATTCACACACACACATCTGGTGCAGCAGCTTCACAGCAAGGTATACACACACACACACACACCTGTACATTCACACACATACACTTACACACCAGTTGCAGCAGCTGCACAGCAAGGTACAGACACACACGTACACACACACCTGTTGCAGCAGCTGCACAGAAAGGTACATACACACATCTGTTGCAGCAGCTGCACAGAAAGGTACATAGACCTGTACATTCACACACATATACTTACACACCTGTTGCAGCAGCTGCACAGCAAGGTACACACACACACACACGCTCCTGCACATTCACACACATACACTTACAGACAAACACCTGTTGCAGCAGCTGCACAGCAAGGTACAAACACCTGTACATTCACACACACATACACCTGGTGCAGCAGCTTCACAGCAAGGTATACACACACACACCTGTACATTCACACACATACACTTACACACCAGTTGCAGCAGCTGCACAGCAAGGTACACACACACAGACACACACGTACACACACACCTGTTGCAGCAGCTGCACAGAAAGGTACATACACACATCTGTTGCAGCAGCTGCACAGAAAGGTACATAGACCTGTACATTCACACACATATACTTACACACCTGTTGCAGCAGCTGCACAGCAAGGTACACACACACACACACGCTCCTGCACATTCACACACATACACTTACAGACAAACACCTGTTGCAGCAGCTGCACAGCAAGGTACAAACACCTGTACATTCACACACACACATCTGGTGCAGCAGCTTCACAGCAAGGTATACACACACACACACACACCTGTACATTCACACACATACACTTACACACCAGTTGCAGCAGCTGCACAGCAAGGTACACACACACAGACACACACGTACACACACACCTGTTGCAGCAGCTGCACAGAAAGGTACATACACACATCTGTTGCAGCAGCTGCACAGAAAGGTACATAGACCTGTACATTCACACACATATACTTACACACCTGTTGCAGCAGCTGCACAGCAAGGTACACACACACACACACGCTCCTGCACATTCACACACATACACTTACAGACAAACACCTGTTGCAGCAGCTGCACAGCAAGGTACAAACACCTGTACATTCACACACACACATCTGGTGCAGCAGCTTCACAGCAAGGTATACACACACACACACACACCTGTACATTCACACACATACACTTACACACCAGTTGCAGCAGCTGCACAGCAAGGTACACACACACAGACACACACGTACACACACACCTGTTGCAGCAGCTGCACAGAAAGGTACATAGACCTGTACATTCACACACATATACTTACACACCTGTTGCAGCAGCTGCACAGCAAGGTACACACACACACACACGCTCCTGCACATTCACACACATACACTTACAGACAAACACCTGTTGCAGCAGCTGCACAGCAAGGTACAAACACCTGTACATTCACACACACACACACCTGGTGCAGCAGCTTCACAGCAAGGTATACACACACACACCTGTACATTCACACACATACACTTACACACCAGTTGCAGCAGCTGCACAGCAAGGTACACACACACAGACACACACGTACACACACACCTGTTGCAGCAGCTGCACAGAAAGGTACATACACACATCTGTTGCAGCAGCTGCACAGAAAGGTACATAGACCTGTACATTCACACACATATACTTACACACCTGTTGCAGCAGCTGCACAGCAAGGTACACACACACACGCTCCTGCACATTCACACACATACACTTACAGACAAACACCTGTTGCAGCAGCTGCACAGCAAGGTACAAACACCTGTACATTCACACACACACACCTGGTGCAGCAGCTTCACAGCAAGGTATACACACACACACACCTGTACATTCACACACATACACTTACACACCAGTTGCAGCAGCTGCACAGCAAGGTACACACACACAGACACACACGTACACACACACCTGTTGCAGCAGCTGCACAGAAAGGTACATACACACATCTGTTGCTGCACAGAAAGGTACATAGACCTGTACATTCACACACATATACTTACACACCTGTTGCAGCAGCTGCACAGAAAGGTACATACACACATCTGTTGCAGCAGCTGCACAGAAAGGTACACATACACCTATACATTTACACACACACCTAGTGGTCACACTTTTACGACACATACTCACACACCTGTTGCAGCAGCTGCACAGCAAGGTACTCACACACCTGTATATTCACACCAATACACTTACACACACCTGTTGCAGCAGCTGCACCACAAGGTACACACACACACACACACACTTATACGACACAGAGTCACACAGCTGCTGACACAGCTGCACCACAAAGTACACACACACTTATACACATTGTATTACATACCTATACACACGCGTACCTATACACACGCGTACCTATACACACGCATACACACACATACACGTTTATAAATACACACTTATAAACGCACCTATGCGTACTCACCTATACACACACACTTATACATACACTTATATACATACACACCTATACAAACCTATACATACACACCTATACACAAACACAATTATACATACACCTTTATACATACACACCTATACAAACCTATACACACACACCTATACACGTACACACACGCCTAGTGTTCACACTTATACAACACAGACTCACACACCTGTTGCAGCAGCTGCGCCACAAGGTACACACACACCTATACAACAGAGTGACACAACTGCACTACAAGGTACACACACATACACACACTTATACACTTTGTATACACACACTTATGCACACACACACACACACCTATACACACACATGTACCTATACACGCGCGCACACACACACTTATACGCACACATACATACCTATACACACACAAACTTATACATACACGCCTATACACACACAGTTATACAAACCTATACACACCATACACACAAACTTATACATTCACTTATATACATACACACACACTTATACAAACCTATACAAACACATACACACTTATACGTCTATACAACCACACCTGTATGCGAACACACACACACACACACACTTATACGCACAGATACACTCCTTTATGTACACACAATACACAAACTCATACATACACCTACAGTTGTGTATATACACGTCTATACACACGTATAAGTACACACCTATATACACACACTTATACGTACACTAATATACATACACATCTATACACACATACCTATACACACACATACATACTTATATACTGTACATACACACCTATACACACACACACGTACATGCCTATACACACACACGCCTATACAATCATACACGCACACACAAAAATGCCTAGACATACACACCTATACACACTCACACACACATACAGACTTATGCACACACATTCACACTTATACACTTACACACATACAGACACATGCTCACTTATACACACTCGTACACGCCTATACACTCACACACGCACACACACGCCTAAACATACACACGTATACACACTTGTGCACACACATTCACACCTGTACACTTACACACATGCACACTTATACACACACACATACGTGCACAAGTCCACAGGTGTGGTGCGTTGCAGAAGGAGCAGAGAGAAGACGTGGAGGAGTGTGTGCAGAAGGCCCACAATGCATTGCAGAGAAGTGAGGGTCAGCTGACTCAGCTGAGGGCGGAGCTTAAGGCGGTGCTGGCATATGTGGATTCCTGGCAGCGTTCCAGAGATGAGTGAGTGGTCACATGACCTGAGGCTGGGACAAGAGGTGACTGGGTGATGTGAGTGAGTGGTCACATGACGAGAGGTGACTGTGTAATGTAAGTGAGTGGTCACATGACGAGAGGTGACTGGGTGATGTGGGTGAGTGGTCACATGACGAGAAGTGACTGGGTGATGTGGGTGAGTGGTCACATGACGAGAGGTGACCGGGTGATGTTGGTGAGTGGTCACATGACGACAGGTGACTGGGTGATGTGAGTGAGTGGTCACATGACGAGAGGTGACTGGGTGATGTGAGTGAGTGGTCACATGACGAGAGGTGACTGGGTGATGTTGGTGAGTGGTCACATGACGAGAGGTGACTGGGTGATGTTGGTGAGTGGTCACATGACGAGAGGTGATTGGGTGATGTTGGTGAGTGGTCACATGAGAGGTGACTGGGTGATGCTGGTGAGTGGTCACATGACGAGAGGTGACTGGGTGATGTGAGTGAGTGGTCACATGACGAGAGGTGACTGGATGATGTTGGTGAGTGGTCACATGACGAGAGGTGACTGGGTGATGTGAGTGAATGGTCACATGACGAGAGGTGACTGGGTGATGTGGGTGAGTGGTCACATATCAAGAGGTGACTGAGTGATGTGAGTGAGTGGTCACATGACGAGAGGTGACTGGGTGATGTGAGTGAATGGTCACATGACGAGAGGTGACTGGGTGATGTGAGTGAGTGGTCACATGACGAGAGGTGACTGGGTGATGTGAGTGAGGGGTCACATATCAAGAGGTGACTGGGTGATGTGGGTGAGTGGTCACATGACGTGAGGTGACTGGGTGATGTGGGTGAGTGGTCACACGAGAGGTGACTGGGTGATGTGGGTGAGTGGTCACATGACGAGAGGTGACTGTGTTATGTGGGTGAGTGGTCACATGACGAGAGGTGTCTGGGTGATGTTGGTGAGTGGTCACATGAGGAGAAGTGACTGGGTGATGTGAGTGAGTGGTCACATGACGAGAGGTGACTGGGTGATGTGAGTGAGTGGTCACATGACGAGAGGTGACTGGGTGATGTTGGTGAGTGGTCACATGACGAGAGGTGACTGGGTGATGTGAGTGAATGGTCACATGACGAGAGGTGACTGGGTGATGTGGGTGAGTGGTCACATATCAAGAGGTGACTGGGTGATGTGGGTGAGTGGTCACATGACGAGAGGTGACTGGGTGATGTGAGTGAATGGGCCACATGACGAGAGGTGACTGTGTGATGTGAGTGAGGGGTCACATATCAAGAGGTGACTGGGTGATGTGGGTGAGTGGTCACATGACGAGAGGTGACTGGGTGATGTGAGTGAATGGGCCACATGACGACAGGTGACTGGGTGATGTGGGTGAGTGGTCACATGACGAGAGGTGACTGGGTGATGTTGGTGAGTGGTCACATGACGAGAGGTGACTGGGTGATGTGAGTGAATGGTCACATGACGAGAGGTGACTGGGTGATGTGGGTGAGTGGTCACATATCAAGAGGTGACTGGGTGATGTGGGTGAGTGGTCACATGACGAGGGGTGACTGGATGATGTGAGTGAATGGGCCACATGATGAGAGGTGACTGGGTGATGTGAGTGAGGGGTCACATATTAAGAGGTGACTGGGTGATGTGGGTGAGTGGTCACATGACGAGAGGTGACTGGGTGATGTGAGTGAATGGGCCACATGATGAGAGGTGACTGGGTGATGTGAGTGAGGGGTCACATATTAAGAGGTGACTGGGTGATGTGGGTGAGTGGTCACATGACGAGAAGTGACTGGGTGATGTGGGTGAGTGGTCACATGACGAGAGGTGACTGGGTGATGTGGGTGAGTGGTCACATGACGAGAGGTGACTGGGTGATGTGGGTGAATGGTCACATGACGAGAGGTGACTGGGTGATGTGAGTGAGTGGTCACATGACGAGAGGTGACTGGGTGATGTGAGTGAGTGGTCACATGACGAGAGGTGACTGGGTGATGTTGGTAAGTGTTCACATGACGAGAGGTGACTGGGTGATGTTGGTAAGTGGTCACATGACGAGAGGTGACTCGGTGATGTGATGTCAGCTTCAGGGCGTACCTGTCAGACGTGCATGAGGTCACACCCCTGCACCTGCTGTCCTTCGACCAATCACAGCTGTCCCTGGAGTGGCGGCACAAAGAGCAGGCCAGCCATGACGTGGAGCCACTGAAGGTGTCAGTCAGGTGGAGTCACGACCACCGCTTCACACTTCAGGTAATCCCACAGCGGCCCTGGAAAAAGGGGACGGGGCATCATGGTTCACACTTGACGCTGGACTTCCTGTTGATGCGAGCAGGTGAGCCAGCCGGGGTTGGCGCCCCACAGCGTCTCGGGCGGCCGCTCGGAGCTGGGCGCCACCCTGTTGGAGGTCATGCAGTACTACATGGGTCAGGCCCGCCTCCTGTCTGAGATCCAGCATTTGAGGTCCAGGTGAGTGCGATGCAAAACCTCCCCACCCTCTGTTTCCTGCGGGCCTGACGAGCTTCCCCCCCTCTCCGACTAGCTTCGCCATCGACTGGCTTCCTGCCAGCCGCGTGCTGGTCTACCTGAAGTCTGCGTCGCTGGTCTGTCACCTGCAGGTGCAGGAGGGTTACCCCGACACTGGCGCCGTCAGTCTGCTGTCCGTGCACAGAGACGCTCAGCCCGTGGACACCTGTGGACTACAGGTGAGTCTGGTGGGCGGGCCTTATGTCAACCAATCCATTCTACAGTCAAGTAGTCAGGTTGTGTAAAAGGTAAATAAAAAGAGAATACAACAAATCCTTTTCAACTTATATTCAATTAAATAGGCTGCAGAGACAAGATATTTCATCTTCACACTGACACACTTTGTTATTTTTTGCAAATAATCAGAATATAATGGCAGCAACACATGACAAAAAAGGCATTTTTACCAGTGTGTTACATGGCCTTTCCTTTGAACAACACTCAGTAAAGGTTTGGGAACTGAGGAGACACATTTTTGAAGTGGAATTCTTTCCCATTCTTGCTTGATGTACAGCTTTAGTTGTTCAACAGTCTCCTGCCTCATATTTTAGCCTTCACACATTTTTCAAGGTCTGGACTACAGGCAGGCCAGTCTAGTACCCGCACTCTTTTACTATGAAGCCACGCTGTTGTAACACCTGACTTGGCATTGTCTTGCTAAAATAAGCAGGGCCGTCCATGATAACGTTGCTTGGATGACAACATATGTTGCTCCAAAACCTGTATGTACCTTTCAGCATTAATGGTGCCTTCACAGATGTGTAAGTTACCCATGCCTTGGCCACTAATACACCCCCATACCATCACACATGCTGCCTAGAACACTTTCAACCTAGAACAATCACTAATACACCCCCATATACCATCACACATGCTGCCTAGAACACTTTCACTAGGGTTGGGTATCGTTAGAATTCGAACGATTCCGATTCTTTGTTTCGATTCCGATTCCTGACGACTCTCGATTCCGATGCCGGGTTCAATGTGTTTGCCAGGTAGTCCCTGGAAGGTGGTATGCATTTTGGGTTGAGAGTTTTCACCATATCCCTGCAAACATAAACAAACATGTAATGTTGCTGTTACTGTTTAGCCCAGTATCAATTAGCTTAGCTCTGACGTTATTGCTTAACTAACCTAAATGTTGGAGATTCCACCTCTGAAAAGGGATGCAGTCTTTTGACTTTGTGTGCAGTGACCTTTCTGTGGCACCGACATCTTCCCCATTGCCGCTACGGTGAACGGAGTACGCTGAGCACATGGCGGAGCTTGGCTAGCAGGTTGTAAATTGTCTATGAAAAAATATGCGGGCTAATTTGTTAGCTGCCTCAACGTTGGCACAAAACCCATTATTTATTGCATATATATTGTTTTACTTACCGGATTCGGTCTGCAGTGCAGTCACCGAGGTGCCAGGCTGCGCGTCGGAGCCGGAGCCAGAGGTAGAGGCAGAGGAGGACAGATAGGCGCCGCGCTTCAAAGACGGGACACGCATTTATTAGTACTCCATGAACTCGGAGGTGCTTCATCATGTTCGACGTGCACCCACCTAAGCACGAAACAGTCCTGTCGCACGTGTTGCATTTCGCCGATATTTGATTTTTTTTTAGTAAAATAAAGCCACACTTTCTGCCGTCGACGACCGCTCGACTGGCTCGCTCGGCTACATAGGCTCGGCTATGCTAACACTTCCGTCGGTGGGCTCTTCTTCGTTGGTGTTCAGCGGCTTCTTCTTACGGTCGGCGGACTTATTCTTTTTTTCCGTTCAGCGGACTGGGTATCGAAACTAGGAATCGAAATTTAAACTTTTGAACGATTCCGGGAGAATTGGAAAGTTAGTCCCGGTTCCGATCGATACTCGATACCCAACCCTAACTTTCACCCTAAAACAATCCGGATGATTATTTTCCTTTTATTGTCCAGACGTCCGCAGTTTCCAAAAACAACTTGAAATGTAGACTCGTAAGACCACATAACACTTTTCCACTTTGTATCCACTTAGATGAGCTCAGGGCCAGCGAAGCGTTTCTGGGTGTTGTTGATAAATGGCTTTGGCTTTGCATAGTAAAGTTTTAACTTGCACTTATAGATGTAGCGACCAACTGTAGTTACTGAAAGGGGTTTTCTGAAGTGTACCTGAGCCCATGTAGTGATATCCTTTACACACTGATGTGGCTTTTTGATGCTGTAGCGCCTGAGGGATGGAAGGTGTGTAATATCATGGCTTACATGCAGTGATTTCTCCAAATTGTCTGAACCCTTTGATGATATTTCAGAGCGTAGATGGTGAAATCCCTAAATTCCTTGCAATAGCTGCTTGAGAAATGTTCTTAAACAATTTGCTCGGGCATTTTTTTACAAAGTGGTGACCCTCGCCCTGTCCTTGTTTTTGAATGAGTGAGCATTTCATGGAAGCTGCTTTTATAGCCAATCATGGCACCCACCTGTTCCCAATTAGCCTGTTCACCTGAGGCATGTTCCAAATAACTCTTTGATGAGCATTCCTCAACTTTCTCAGTCTTTTTTTGCCACTTGTGCCAGCTTTTTTGACACACGTTGCAGGCATCAAATTACAAATGAGCTAATATTTGCAAAATTAATAAAGTTTGTCAGTGTGAAGATGAAATATCTTGTCCTTGCAGTCTATTCAATTGAATATAAGTTGAAAAGGATTTGTTGTATTCTCTTTTTATTTACCTTTTACACAACCTGACAACTTCACCGCTTTTGTATTATTATAAACATTACGAGGAGTTCAAGTACCTAGGAGTCTTGTTCACCAGTGAGGGAAGTGTGGATGATGAGATGGACAGGCGGATCGGTGCGGCGTCTTCAGTAATGCGGACGTTGTACCGATCCGTTGTGGTGAAGAAGGAGCTGAGCCGGAAGGCAAAGCTCTCAATTTACCGGTCGATCTACGTTCCCATCCTCACCTATGGTCATGAGCTTTGGGTTATGACCGAAAGGATAAGATCACGGGTACAAGCGGCCCAAATGAGTTTCCTCCGCCGTGTGGCGGGTCTCTCTCTTAGAGATAGGGTGAGAAGCTCTGCCATCCGGGAGGAACTCAAAGTAAAGCCGCTGCTCCTTCACATTGAGAGGAGCCAGATGAGGTGGTTCAGGCATCTGGTCAGGATGCCACCCGAACGCCTCCCTAGGGAGGTGTTTAAGGCACGTCCAAACGGTAGGTGGCCACGGGGAAGACCCAGGACACGTTGGGAAGACTATGTCTCCTGGCTGGCCTGGGAACGCCTCGGGATCCCCCGGGAAGAGCTAGACGAAGTGGCTGGGGAGAGGGAAGTCTGGGTTTCCCTGCTTAGGCTGTTTCCCCCGCGACCTGACCTCGGATAAGCGGAAGAAGATGGATGGAAGGATGGATTACTTTCAACTACTATGTCAGCATTTTCAATGTTTTTACTTTCTTTTTCTGCAGCCTCCAAAAGCTCACAGCCGCCTGACTGACTGGCTGGTTCTTCTCTGCAGCAGTCCTCTCATCTGATGTCCTCTCCTCTCACATCCTCTCATCTGATGTCTTTTTCTTTGATGTCATTTCATCTGATGTCTTCTTCTTTGATGTCCTCTCATCTTA
Source organism: Nerophis ophidion (assembly GCF_033978795.1). Classification (NCBI taxonomy): domain Eukaryota; kingdom Metazoa; phylum Chordata; class Actinopteri; order Syngnathiformes; family Syngnathidae; genus Nerophis; species Nerophis ophidion. Next base: position 37,616,798 of record NC_084633.1, on the reverse strand, counting down.
CATCCTCTCATCTGATGTATTCTTCTATGATGTCCTCTCATCTCACATCCACTCATCTGATGTATTCTTCTTTGATGTCCTCTCATCTCACATCCTCTTATTTGCTGTCTTCTTCTTTGATGATCTCTCATCTCACATCCTCTCATCTGATGTCTTCTTCTTTGATGTCCTCTCATCTCACATGTTCTCATCTGATGTCTTCTTCGTTGATGTCCTCTCATCTCACATCCTCTCATCTGATGTTTTCTTCTTTGATGTCCTCTCATCTCACATCCTCTCATCTGATGTCTTCTTCTTTGATGTCCTCTCATCTCACATCCTCTCATCTGATGTCTTCTTCTTTGATGTCCTCTCATCTCACATCTTCTCGTCTGATGTATTCTTCTTTGATGTCCTATCATCTCACATTCTCTCATCTGATGTCTTCTTTTTTGATGTCCTGTCATTTCACATCCTCTCATCTGATGTCCTCTCAACTGTCATGCATTTAATCAAATATATTTTTTTAAATTACTTGTTGACATTCTGATGATAAAATTACATTTGTATCCAAATATTGTGGTCTCTTTTAGTGTACGTGTGTGTATATATATACACACAGACATATATACATATATTTGCACACATGTACGTATGTATGTGTGTGTGTGTGTGTGTGCATATATATATGTATACTATATACACACATGTATGTATATATCCATATATAGTCGAGGTTTCTGTGGTTTATCCGTTATACAGTGCTCAATACCAGGGTAGAGCGGAATATACGTTAGCTCAGGAAAAACACAAAGGCTATATCATTTTCTACAAGCCTGTTTCGCAGGTTACCCTGCTCATTAGGGGATTTTATTAAAATTAAAATAAAGTCCCCTGGCGAGCAGGGAAACCTGCAAAACAGGCTTGTAAGGATGATATAGCCTCTGTGTTTTTTCCTGTCCTAATGTTTGTGTATATATACATTAATATATGTGTGTACAATTGTGTATATATATATATATATGTGTGTATATATATGAGGGGTGGGGGGGGGAATCCGTTGTGCTATTCGGAATCGATACTCATTTTTTAAATATCGATTATTTTCTATTTAATTTAATTTTATTTATTTTTTTATCAATCCAGCAAACCACTACACAGCAATACCATAACAATGCAATACAATTCCAAAAGCAAACCTGACCCAGCAACACTCAGAACTGCAATAAACAGAGCAATTGAGAGGAGACACAAACACCACACAGAACAAACCAAAAGTAATGAAACAAAAAAAAAAAAGATCAACAACAGTATGAATACTAGTTATAATTTCAGCATAGCAGTGATTAAGAATCCCTCACTGACATTATCGTCAGACATTTATAAAAATAATATAAAAGAACAATAGTGTCACAGTGGCTTACACTTGCATGGCATCTCATAAGCTTGACAACACACTGTGTCCAATGTTTTCACAAAGATAAAATAAGTCATATTTTTGGTTCGTTTAATAGTTAAAACAAATTTACATTATTGCAATCAGTTGATAAAACATTGTCCTTTACAATTATAAAAGCTTTTTTTTTTTTTTTTTTTTAAATCTACTACTCTGCTAGCATGTCAGCAGACTGGGGTAGATCCTGCTGAAATCTATGTATTGAATGAATACAGAATCGTTTTGAATCGGAAAAATATAGTTTTTGAATCAAGAATCGTATTGAAAAAATCGATATAATATCAAATCGTGACCCCAAGAATCGATATTGAATCGAATCGTGGGACACCCAAAGATTCGCAGCCCTAATATATATATATATATATATATATATATATATATATATACACACATTTATATGTGTGTATGAATGTATTTATGTGTGTGTATATACATTCATATGTGTGTGTTTAGAAGGCGACTTCTCCAGGGTGTAAACCGCCTTCCGCCCGAATGCAGCTGAGAGAGGCTCCAGCAACCCCAAAAGGGACAAGCAGTAGAAAATGGTTGGATGGATGAATATGTATACATATATGTATATATGTGTGTATGTATATATAAATACACACGTGTATATATTTGTATATGTATACACCTATATATATATACATATATATATACACACAGTGGGGCAAAAAAGTATTTAGCCAGCCAGCGATTGTGCAAGTCCTCCCACTTAAAATGATGACAGAGGTCTGTAATTTTCATCATAGGTACACTTCAACTGTGAGAGACAGAAAGAAAAAAAAATCCAGGAATTCACATTGTAGGAATTTTAATGAATGTATTTGCAAATTATGGTGGAAAATAAGTATTTGGTCAATAACAAAAATTCAACTCAATACTTTGTAATATAACCTTTGTTGGCAATAACAGAGGTCAAAGGATTACTATAGGTCTTTACCAGATTTGCACACACAGTAGCTGGTATTTTGGCCCATTCCTCTATGCAGATCTTCTCGAGAGCAGTGACCGCATAGACCGATTTTTTTATTTTATTTTAATCTTCTATTCCCCCCTCCCTTGATTACCTGTATCTCACTTTTTTTTTAAGGGCCGCTGGAAGCCGGCAGACCCGTCAGCCATCCTATTCTGTCTCCCTATAATGTTAGTCTGATCTTGAATGGGATTGTGCTGAAAATTAAAATCTTCCTGACAAAATAAATAAAGTACTATCTAATCTAATCTAATGTTTTGGGGCTGTCGCCGAGCAACACGGACTTTCAACTCCCTTCACAGATTTTCTACGGGGTTGAGGTCAGGAGACTGGCTAGGCCACTCCAGGACTTTCAAATGCTTCTGCCGGGCGGTGTGTTTGGGATCAATGTCATGCTGGAAGACCCAGCCACGTTTCATCTTCAAAGCTCTCACTGATGGAAGGAGGTTTTGGCTCAAAATCTCAGGATACATGGCCCCATTCATTATTTCCTTAACACGGATCAGTCGTCCTGTCCCCTTAGCAGAAAAACAGCCCCAAAGCATGATGTTTCCACCCCCATGCTTGACAGTAGGTGTGGTGTTCTTGGGATGCAACTCAGTATTCTTCTTCCTCCAAACACGACGAGTTGATTTTATACAAAAAGTTCCATTTTGGTTTCATCTGACCACATGACAGTCTCCCAATCCTCTGCTGTATCATCCATGTGCTCTCTGTCAAACTTCAGACAGGCCTGGACATACACTGGCTTAAGCTGAGGACACGTCTGGCACTGCAGGATTTGATTCCCTGTCGGCGTAGTGTTTTACTGATGGTAATCTTTGTTACTTTGGTCCCAGCTCTCTGCAGGTCATTCACCAGGTGCCCCCGTGTGGTTCTGGGATTTTTGCTCACCGTTCTCATTATCATTTTGACCCCACGGGATGAGATCTTGTGTGGAGCCCCAGATCCAGGGAGATTATCAGTGGTCTTGTATGTCTTCCATTTTCTGATAATTGCTCCCACAGTTGATTTTTTCACACCAAGCTGCTTGCCTATTGTAGATTCACTCTTCCCAGTCTGGTGCAGGTTTACAATTATTTTCCTGGTGTCCTTCGACAGCTCTTTGGTCTTGGCCATAGTGGAGTTTGGAGTCTGACTGTTTGAGGCTGTGGACAGGTGTCTTTTATACAGATAACGAGTTCAAACAGGTTCATTAATACAGGTAACGAGTGGAGGACAGAAGAGCTTCTTAAAGAAGAAGTTACAGGTCTGTGAGAGCCAGAGATGTTCCTTATTTGAAGTGACCAAATACTTATTTTCCACCATAATTTACAAATACATTCTTTAAAATTCCTACAATGTGAATTCCTTGCACAATCAGTGGCTGACTAAATACTTTTTTTGCCCCACTGTGTATATGTATATATATATATTATGCAGAGAAGTGAGAGGATCCTGGCAACACTAAATGCTCCCAAGTGTGTGAATGTTGTCTGTGTTGACCAGAGGTGGGTAGAGTAGCCAGAAATTGTACTCAAGTAAGAGTACTGTTACTTTAGAGATGTATTACTCAAGTAAAAGTAAGGAGTAGTCACCCAAATATTTACTTGAGTAAAAGTAAAAAGTATGTTGTGAAAAAAACTACTCAAGTACTGAGTAACTGATGAGTAACCTGTTCGTTTAATGAGTACGGCAACAAATAATGCACAAAAACATAAAATAGCAATGAGCAAATTCAGAGCCAGGAATATCTCTTAAGCAACTAAAACAATAATATATATTAAATAATACCACATTAAAATAAAAATGACACATTGAGCCGCAATAACTTTTTTGATTGATTGATTGATACTTTTATTAGTAGATTGCACAGTACAGTACATATTCCGTACAATTGACCACTAAATGGTAACACCCCAATAAGTTTCTCAACTTGTTTAAGTCGGGGTCCACGTTAATCAATTCATGGTAACTTAACAGCACCATAGCCTCAGTAGGCATTCATTGATTTGATTGATTGATTGATTGATTGATTAAAACTTTTATTAGTAGATTGCACAGTACAGTACATATTCCGTACAATTGACAACGAAATGGTAACACCCCAATAAGTTTTTCAACGTTTATCAATTACTTAATAAATGACCAAGTCGAGGTGATCTACCTCATATATATATACACACAAATCATTTATACACACACATATCATATATACACACACAAATTTATACACACACATATTATATATATATATATATTTATACACATACATTTATATATACAGTATATAATTTATATTTATTTTGCCGTTTTTGTTGACATGTTGAAGGTGTTTTAATGAATATACATGCATGTTTAACATATAGATTCCTATATTTCATGAAGACAAGAATATAAGTTGGTGTATTACCTGATTCTGATGACTTGCATTGATTAGAATCAGACGTCCACGTTTTCAAATGGAGGAGAAAAAAAGTTCCTCTTTTCTGTCTAATACCACATGAAAGTCGTTGGTTTTTGGCATCTTATTTGTCCAGCTTCCATATTCGTTTTTATACACTTTACAAGAAATACATTGGCGGCAAACTCCGTAGCTTGCTCGCTTGTTTGCGCTGGCTTTCGGAGACTCTTATTTTGTTAGCGCAGGCGCGATGGAGCGACGCTTTTATTGTGAAGACCGGAACTGTGCAATCAGTCTTTAGGCTTGTGACGGGAAGTACGGTTTAAATAAAAAGTGTCTTTTTTCCTTTACACTTTTGATTGATTGATTGAAACTTTTATTAGTATATAGCACAGTAGAGTACATATTCTGCACAATTGACCACTAAATGGTAACACCCCAATAAGTTTTTCTACTTTTTTAGGTCGGATTCGACGTGTGACGGTCACGTGACCGCCTGGTTTTGTTTGATTGGTCCAACGTCACCAGTGACTGCATGTGATTGGTGAAACGCGGGCATGCGTAGTTCCTACTTTGAATGCGTGTCTGACAAAATCAAAACAAACAAAAGGTGCATTAACAGATCGATTAAAAAAAAAGTAGCGAGTAACGAGCTGATTGTAGATAAATGGAGCAGAGTAAAAGTAGCGTTTCTTCTTTATAAATATACTCAAGTAAAAATAAAAGTATGTTGCATAAAAACTACTCTTAGAAGTACAATTTATCCCAAAAGTTACTCAAGTAGATGTAACGGAGTAAATGTAGCGCGTTACTACCCACCTCTGGTGTTGACCCTGTCATGAGCTGGGATAGGCTCCAGCCCCTCCTCTGCAACTCAGTGCAGTAGAAAATGACATATAGTAATATATTCACCATAGAAAATTAATTAATAGTACATTGATTTAGTCCTGCCCTGCGATAAGGCGGCGATTTGTCCAGGGTATAGCCCGCCTTCCGCCCGATTGTAGCTGAGATAGGCTCCAGCGACCCCGAAGGGAATAAGTGGTAGAAAATGGATGGATGGATGATTTAGTCCTGACAGGAAGTGAAATGTCTTGTTCAATGACGTCACCATCTGCACGTTTTCATGGAAGAAGCAGGACAAATTGTATTAATTTTTACGGAATTGAGAGCGCATTTGCAGACGCATGCACCTACTCAGTGGGCTTGTGGTTAGTGTGTCCGCCCTGAGATGGGTAGGTTGTGAGTTCAAACCAGGGGCGTCGCCAGACAGATTTCACTGGGGCACGTGCCCCACTGTTGATCTGCAGTGCCCCAGTAAACATTTCACCAATAAAAAAAAAACGCTTCAGAGTTTTAAGTCTACATAACAAAGACAACAGCGCACATACTACTTAGTACGGTAATTGATTGCTTCTGTATTCACTCCACGAAACAACGAGCACATGGCTAATTAATATGGTAATTTATTCATGTGTGGATCAAGACTTCGGTAGAGAGAGAGAGAGAGAGAGAGAGAGTGGATGCGAATCACTGCTGAGGTAGGTAATGTTAGCCAACAACGATTTGTTAATTACAATATTTTGATTTTGATTTGACTCAAACTGTAACTCCTAGATGGATATCAGAAAGTTAGTCACCAGCAGCAGAGAAGAAGCGAGGAATGAGAGATGTAAGTGAAGTCCTAGCTAGCTAGGCAACATCATTGTCTTAAGTTGATGCTAAGTTAGCTAACGTTCTTCCTTGTATCAAGACAAACATATTCATTTGTTGTACGAGCTGTCGGGGGAATTTCCAATGAACATGAAACATCATGTTGGTTATTGTCTGCTGCTTCTGCATCAATGATGATTTGGAGTCAGCATGTGTGAGTTGAGTGCTTCTCAAATGCTTTATCTTCAGGAAGAAAAACATGTTTCCATATCATCAAGTCGTGAGCCAAATTTTTAAATCATTCAAGTTTATTTCACAGAAAAATAGCACAGTAGACTTGTCTTGTTAATCGGTGTGACTTTGACTAAAATAATCTTGTTTTGTCACCAGAAAAATGGCTACAGCTAAAGCATCTGGTTTTGTTTCCAGAAAAAATAGTAACATTTCTGTATTTGTTTTCAGAAAGATGGCTGAAAATATCGGGTTTTGTTGCCCCATTTAGATTTTTTTTAAATATATTTCCATGTCTGTCCTGAGTCCTCCACCAACTTTTTAGTCGGTTTGCCTTTTGCTAAAATACTCACTAATAGTCACTAGAAAAATGGCTAAAAATATCTGGTTTTGTTGCCACAATTTGATTTTTTTCTCCCTTAACTTTTTTTTTTTCCATGCACACATGTGACTGCGACTCACTGAAAATGACACACAATCCACTTTTATGTGAGGAGCCAGCAGTTGGGAACCACTGGTCAACTGTATAACACTTACTGTAATATTTCCATGTCTGTCCAGAGTGATTGACCACTTTGCAAAAATGAAAAGGAGACGTTACAGTTTACTTCTCCGAAAATGATTCCCTGAACAGACACACAACAGTTGTTCATTTATTCTACTACTGTGGCTTTATTGTTTTGTGTATATTTTATAGTTTTGTGTATCTGAAATAGGATTAGCCACATTGCCATAAATGGAAATTAAATAATATAAAAGAACCCAGAGATGTAGGAGTGCTTTATTTTAGGTTTTACTTTTGTAGATGTTAAATTTGCAGATGATCACTGCAATAAATATTTCAAAAAGATTCATTGCTCTTCTTTCTTGCTTTTACCAGTAGCAGTTTAGAAGTCTGGAGTAAAAAAGTGCACAAGTAGGTCAAATACATTAGTTAATTGCAGGTGGTTAATCAAAGATCCATACAACATAATCTGATATGATTTCATAGTTTAAAGCACTATTTATGTATTTTTTATGATAAATAAGTGCTAAAAATGTTTTTGCTTGCGCGCTTTGCACGCTCACTTGAATTATTTGTGCCCCAGATGTGCCCCAGTACAGTATTAGGTCTAGTGACGCCCCTGGTTCAAACCCCGGCCGAGTCATACCAAAGACTATAAAAATGGGAACCATTACCTCCCTGCTTGACACTCAGCATCAAGGGTTTGGAATTGGGGGTCAAATCACCAAAAATGTTTCCCGGGCGTGGCCACCGCTGCTGCTCACTGCTCCCCTCACCTCCGAAGGGGGTGAAGAAGGGGATGGGTCAAATGCAGAGAATAATTTCACCACACCTAGTGTGTGTGTGACAGAATAGAATAGAATAGAAACTACTTTATTGATCCCTGGGGGAAATTCAGCACCACAGTTCGCTGACAATAGACAATAAACACTTCGGTATTTTTTACATGTGGATAATATAAATACAGTCTATTATACAGCATTATTCACATGTGAATAATGTAAATATATTCTATTATTCACATGTAAATAACATAAATACAGTCTATTACAGTGGTTCTCAAATGGGGGTACGCGTACCCCTGGGGGTACTTGAAGGTATGCCAAAGGATACGTAAGATTTTTTTTTTAAATATTCTAAAAAGCGCAACAATTCAAAAATCTGTTATAATTATATTTATTGAATAATACTTCAACAAATTATGAATGTAAGTTCATAAACTGTGAAAAGAAATACAACAATGCAATATTCAGTGTTGACAGCTAGATTTTTTGTGGACATGTTCCATAAATATTGATGTTAAAGATTTCCTTTTTTGTGAAGAAATGTTTAGAATGAAGTAGATGAATCCAGATGGATCTCTATTACAATCCCCAAAGAGGGCACTTTAAGTTGATGATTACTTCTATGTCTAGAAATCTTTATTTATAATTGAATCACTTGTTTATTTTTCAACAAGTTTTTAGTTATTTGTATATCTTTTTTTCCAAATAGTTCAAGAAAGACCACTACAAATGAGCAATATTTTGCACTGTTATACAATTTAATAAATCAGAAACTGAGGACATAGTGCTGTATTTTACTTCTTTATCTCTTTTTTTTCAACCAAAAAGGCTTTTCTCTGATTAGGGGGTACTTGAATTATTATTTTTTTTTTACAGGGGGTACAGCACTCATAAAAGGTTGAGAACCACTGGTCTATTATACAGCATTATTCACATGCGAATATTATAAATACAGTCTATTATACAGAATTATTCACATGTGAATAATACAAATACAGTCTATTATTCACCTGTGAATAACATAAATACAGTCTATTATACAGCATTAGGGTACTCCGGCTTCCTCCCACTTCCAAAGACATGCACCTGGAGATAGGTTGATTGGCAACACTAAATTGGCCCTAGTGTGTGAATGTGAGTGTGAATGTTGTCTGTCTATCTGTGTTGGCCCTGCGATGAGGTGGCGACTTGTCCAGGGTGTACCCCGCCTTCCGCCCAATTGTAGCTGAGATAGGCGCCAGCGCCCCCCGCGACCCCAAAAGGGAATAAGCGGTAGAAAATGGATGGATGGATGGATATACAGCATTATTCACATGTGAATAATATAAATACAGTATTATACAGCATTATTCACATGTGAATAACATCAATACAGTCTATTAGACAGCATTATTCACATGTGAATATTATAAATACAGTCTATTATACAGCATTATTCACATGTGAATATTATAAATACAGTCTATTATACAGAATTATTCACATGTGAATAATACAAATACAGTCTATTATTCACCTGTGAATAACATAAATACAGTCTATTATACAGCATTATTCACATGTGAATAACATCAATACAGTCTATTATACAGCATTATTCACATTTGAAAACTATTACTACAGTCTCTTGTACAGCATTATTCACATGTGAATAATATAAATACAGTCTTTTATTCACATGTGAATAATATAAATACAGTCTATTATACAGCATTATTCACATGTGAATAACATAAATACAGTCTATTAAACAGCATTATTTACGTGTGAAAAACCTAAATAGTTTATTATACACATGTGAATAATATAAATACATTATACAAATCATTGGTACTTTAACTTTAACTTAACTTAATGTTGTGGAGTCAAAGCCTCCTTTATGTGGCCCGCGCCAAGAGGGAAAAGAGCGACGCCCACAACAACAACGTGATGACGTTGAACGTTTTGGTGACGTCACATCCGCTCCCGCATTAACCATCCACAAATAAGTCAACTATGCAGCGAGTATAAAAATAGAAAGCTTGTGTTCATCTTGGCACAGTTAATTTAGTTAGCGGTCGGCCGAAAAAAACGTTGAATTTTCATGAAAACGGGCAGGGAACGCGATTCAACAGTAAATCGATCCTCCGCAGGGTGGCGGTAAGAAATATCGGCGCCATATTGAAGAGAGAAGAACCGGAGCACTTTGTTTCTTCACCATGGAGGTTCCTGGACCCGACAGCGACTGGAGGAGTCCTCAGTTCCGACAGAAAGTGGTCACTCAGATGTGAGCTTTTTTCTTTGCTTTTTATTTCCACTTAGCTCACCTCGGTTAGCCTGGCTCGGTTAGCCTAGCTCTCGCTTCTGTTTTTAGACATAATAGCACAGCCTCATAAGTCTGATAGTCACTTGACATTGTGAATGTAAAATGTATTTTTTATTGAGAACAACACAACATAAGCCAACATGAATGGCGTCAAAAGACGGGCAATGTTGTCCATAAAAGTTCAGCCGGGCAATGAAAAAAAATCGACCTAAAGATGAGCGATCCTAATACGTCACTGTGACGTCACTTGATTGACATTCACGGCACCCGAGGGTCTTGTGTGATGACGCGAGCTCAGGCCTCGGCCATTATTTGGACTCGGGGGCCAAATTAAGAGAAAAACATGTGTTTGGGGTAGGATTGCGCAATATGGCCTATTTTTATTATTGCGATATTTTTTGGCCATTTCGCGATACACATACTTGCCAACTTTGAGACCTCCGATTTTGAGAGGTGGGGGGCGTGGTTAAGAGGGGAGGAGTATATTTATATTATTCATATATTATATATATATAATATATTATATATATTATATTATTTATTATTATCATTGTTTATTGTGAACAAACTGTGGTGCTGAATTTCCGTCAGGGATCAATAAAGTACATTCTAGTCTATATTTACCACTAGATTCACCAAGTCAAGTATTTCATATATATATATAATATATATAAATATATATATATATATATATATAAATAAATATAAGAAATACTTGACTTTCAGTGAATTCTAGCTATATATATATATATATATATATATATATGTCTTGATTGGATTATCCGGAGAATAGTGCTCGATACCGTGGTAGAGCGCAATATGTAGGTGTGGGAAAAAATCACAAGACTACTTCATCTCTACAGATCTGTTTCATGAGGGGTTCCCTCAATCTCCTGATGATTGAGGGAACCCCTCATGAAACAGATCTGTAGAGATGAAGGAGTCTTGTGATTTTTTCCCACACCTACATATATATATATATATATATATATATATATATATATATATATGATAAAAGAAATACTTGAATTTCGGTGTTCATTTATTTACACATTTACACACACATAACACTAATCTACTCATTGTTGAGTTAAGTTTGAATTGTCCATCCTTGTTTTTTTTAACCATATGCATGTACAGTAAATGGCAGTATTGTCCTGTTTAAGAGTCTCACAACATTGCTGTTTATGGCAGACGAACCGCTTTACGGTAGACGAAAACGGACTGCTGTTGTTGTGTGTTGTTGCCGTGCTGGGAGGACGTTAATGAAACTGCCTAACAATAAACCCACATAAGAAACCTAGAACTCGCCCTCGGTCATTCTACAGTTATAATGTCATTGGGCAGACACGCTCTTTATACACGTCACTCAGGTCCGCATGGAGCTGGAGGGGGTGTGGCCTCCATGTCCGCCTGAATTTCGGGAGAGGCGCTGAATTTCGGGAGTCTCCTGGAAAATCCGGGAGGGTTGGGAAGTATGGCAATACAGCATATATATCTCCATATTTTGCTTCTTGATGCATATAATCACAGCAGTATGATGATTCTATGTGTCTACATTCAAACATTCTTCTTCTTACTGCATTCATATATGCTACTTTTAAACTTTCATGCAGAGAGGGAAATCACAAATAAAAGTGTATTTATTAAACAGTTATTAAGAAGTGGCACAAACATTCATGTCATTTCAAAAACAGAAAGTGCAAGATTGTCAGAGATATTTTAAAACAAGCTATTAGTGCAATTGTGTGCATGATGTCAGTAAGATGACATATCAAAACAACACTCAATCAAAGTGCAATTTTTGTACTGAACACCACTACAATAGTTTAAAACAGGGGTCTCAGAGACATTATTTTGCAGCCCCCACCTTATTATGACAGTTTAGTGTTAGTGCGGCTTGCAAGTTTTATATGAATGGCGCTTGACAGCGTTGTGTTATTTGGCTCCAAAATGGCTCTTTCAACGTTCAGGGTTAGTGGAAAAGCGGAAAATGAGTGAAAGCGACAGAGACGTTACCATGGAGACGAGGGTTTTCTTACTGCCTGGCTGCAGTCACACTGCGACACCTGTCCGTCAGTAATAACAGTCCCCGATAACCTGGACCGATTCAAACTGTTTTTTTTTTTTATTGTTTAATTTGCATTTTATCACATGATGAACACTACAGATATTTTGGATAACACTCCGGGAGCTGTCACTTTTTTCCCAGCTATTATCCGCGGACCGCCGTGTTGCTGTAGGGAGGGAAAGCGGAATGACACACATTGCGGAAATAACATTATTTTCCGTGCGTGGGCTAAATACAAATATATTCCACAACCCCAAACATGTCTTTTTCAAAGCCTGCAGTGAAGAGAAGGGTTAGTGATGAGCAAAGACAATTCCAGAAAAAGTGGGAGATGCCATATTTCTTTGTTGAGCACAGGGCCACCCCGACGTGTCTTATTTGAACAGAGAAAGTTGCGGTGCACAAGGAATAGAATTTGAAACGACATCATACAACTAGACATTCTGAGGAGTATGCAACATTTTTTTTAAGAAATCTTTTCTTCCGGCCCAGCCTCACCCAGACTCTGCGTCCAGTGGCCCCAAGGTAAATTAAGTTTGAGACCCCTGTTTTAAAACAAATAGAGTGCACTTTTGTGCATGATGTCGCACAAGATATTTCAGTAAGTGTCAAATAAGCATGAGCTGCATAAAAGGAAATCAAATAGTGTATTTCCTGCGGATGTTATCTCCTTCTGTTGTTGACTCATTTTTTCATACAGTGTTGATGTAGAAATGGTTGCCTTGGCATTTTGTTGGTGTGGCACCGAACGGGGATGTTGACATGTGGAGTTTCAAGCACTCTTCATTCTCTAGCGGGTGAATTTTCAAATGATGCTACACATTAGCAGTAATGCTACTTTTTATAGCAACGCTTCAGCACCACACTTGACAAATTACGGTTGTCTGTTCGACATATTACCACTTGAAGACAAACCACCGCCAGACGATGGACTCCCTGCTGTTTTTCTTGGGAATTAATTCTTCTTTCATTCGCACCTTCTTTCTCTCGTATTACCACTCGCACGGCTCTGCTAGCATCACAGCTAACGTTACCCAGTCTGCTACCTCTCTACTCCGCGAGGGCGTATACGTATGTGACGTATGGGGTGACGTGCGTAAGAAGGTGCGCTTACGGTCCCTGAGAAGGAGAGACAAGAAAGAACGAGGAGAGGCTGTAGTGTAATGCCAGCAGCTAAAAGCAACGGCGTGAGAAGGTATACTCCAATATCACCAGATAGTCATTTTCTATATCGCACAGAGACAAACCCGCCATATATCGTGTATATCGATATATCGCGGGCGAGCTACTTTTTAAGAAGTTTGGGCACGCCTGAGTTACTAGAGAGTCCAGCATTATGGTCTGGTCTGGTCTACCCCCCCGCAGTGAAGACGCCATGAGGAAAGCAGGCACCGGGCACAACAAGTCCAGCAACGACATGGAAAACCACGTTTACATCAAGGCCAAGTCCAGAGTAAGTACCATGACCCGAGCCCCCAGACCAGACGGACCAGAGCCGTCAGCTGACTGTCTCGTTGCAGGAGGAGTATTTGTCCCTGGTGGCCAGACTCATCATCCACTACCGAGACATCCGTGAGTGCGCTCGCCACCTGCACCTGCTCTGATTGGCCGTGTGCTCACCTGACCTCTTTCTCTTTGACAGACAAGAAGACGCTGGGCGGTCCGGGTAAGTGCACCTGCGCCGCCTGTGCACGTGGAGCGGCGTAACCTAGTCTGTTGTCTCCTGCTAGATCCCATGAATGCCCTGACTAATCTGACGGGGGGCCCGGGCGCCATTGGCATGGGGTCTCACCCCCCCGGTACCCCGGTGGGGGGCATGGGGGCCATGGGGCCCATGCAGATTGGCCAGCATGCCATGGCGGGGGTGTCTGGAAACCCACAAGCCTGTGAGTGTGTTGCGGCGTGCGCTTGCTCTCTAACTTTGTCACACCCGGCTTTCCTTTCCTCTGGCCTTGGAGGTCACATGACCCGCCTGCCCTTTTGCGCTCATGTTTGGGGGGGAGGGGGTTTGGGGACTAGGGGTCCTTGAGCTCCTTGATGATCGCCAATTAGGCTCAGGAAGGAGTATTTTGGAAGCTGCACACATCACCCCCCCTTTCCTTTTCAGTGGGTGGTCCGGCCCAGTTGGCCATTCAGCAGTCCCTCCAGTACCAGCAGTTCCAGGCGCAGCAACAGCAGCAGCAGCAGTTCCAGGCGCAGCAGCAGCAGATGAGGGCTCAGCAGCAGATGCACCAGAACCAGCAGGCCCAGAACCAGCAGCAACAGAACCAGGTACTGTTGCTATATGTGGACCAAGTCCGGGTCCAGCGGTTCTTTTCACTACAACTGCATGATATAGAATCCCCAAAAGCGGTGAAGTAGTCAGGTTGTGTAAAAGGTAAATAAAAAGAGAATACGACAAATCCTTTTCAACTTATATTCAATTGAATAGACTGCAAAGACAAGATATTTCATCTTCACACTGACAAACTTTGCTATTTTTTTGCAAATATTAGCTCATTTGGATTTTGATGCCTGCAACATGTTTCAAAAAAGCTGGAACATGTGGGAAAAAAAGAGTGAGAAAGTTGAGGAATGCTTATCAAAGATTTATTTGGAACATCCCACAGGCTAACAGGCTAATTGGGAACAGGTGGGTGCCATGATTGGCTATAAAAGCAGCTTCCATGAAATGCTCACTCATTCCCAAACAAGGATGAGGCGAGGGTCACCACTTTGTCAACAAATGCCTGAGCAAATTGTTTAAGAACAGCATTTCTTGCAAGGAATTTAGGAAATTCACCATCTACACTCTGTAATATCATCAAAAGGTTTAGAGAATGTGGAGAAATCACTACATGTAAGCTATGATATTACGCACCTTGGATCCCTCAGGCGCTACTGCATCAAAAAGCCACATTAGTGTGTAAATTATATCACCACACTTCAAAGAAAACCACTGTCAGTAACTACAGTTGGTCGCTACATCTGTAAGTGCAAGTTAAAATTCTACTATGCAAAGCCAAAGCCATTTATCAACAACACCCGGAAACACTTCACTGGGCCAAAGCTCATCTAAGATGGACTGATGCAAAGTGGAAAAGTGTTCTGTGGTCTGACGAGTCCACATTTCAAGTTGTTTTTGGAAACTGTGGACATCGTGTCCTCCGGACCAAAGAGCAATAGAACCATCCGGACTGTTCTAGGGTGAAAGCGTAAAAGTCAGCATGTGTGATGGTATGGGGGTGTATTAGTGGCCAAGACATGGGTAACTTACACATCTGTGAAGGCACCATTAATGCTGAAAGGTACATACAGGTTTTGGAACAACATATGTTGTTATCGTGGATGCCCCTGCTTATTTCAGCAAGACGATGCCAAGCCAAGTGATACAACAGCGTGGCTACATAGTAAAAGAGTGCGGGTACTAGACTGGCCTGCCTGTAGTCCAGACATTGAAAATACGTGAAGGCTAAATATGAGAAGGGAGGCTGTTGAACAACTTAAGCTGTACATCAAGCAAGAATGGGAAATAATTCCACTTCAAAAATGTGTCTCCTCAGTTCCCAAACCTTTACTGAGTGTTGTATAAAGGAAAGGCCATGTAACACACTGGTAAACATGCCTTTTTTGCCATGTGTTGCTGCCATTACTTTTTAACTTAATGATTATTTGCAAAAAATACCAAAGTTTCTCAGTGTGAACATGAAATATCTTGTCTTTGAATATATAATTACACATTTTATGCCGTCATGTAAGTAAACATCATGATTAAAAAGATGAGATATTGTTGCATCTTTCTTAGAAGAGAGCAAAGAGTCTTGCTTGTCAAAGTTGTTCCATCAACTGGAGCGTGTCCCACCCAGCTGAGGTGGGAGTGTGCCAAAGACCATTTTGAATCAGTGTAGAGTGAACGTGTTAGCATGTTTACATGCAAACCTACACCAAGTCTTCTTATGGTGAGTCTAAAACCAACGCTACGTCTTGGTGACCTCTGCAAATGACCACACACAACTGTGACATCATCACAGGACTACAAGTCTGTTAGTGCCGTCTAAACACACTTTGGGAACTCTCCACTTGGGCCGGGCTTTGTAAATGTCCTCTGTGTTTTTAAGGACAAAATGGGTTGATGATACCATTATCATCACACATGATATCATCATCATCACACACGGTATCATTATCATCACATATGGTGTCATCAACACACGGTATCATCATCATCATCACATACGGTGTCATCACACATGGTATCATCATCATCACACATGGTATTATCATCATCACATACGGTATCCTCATCACACGGTGTCATCACACACAGTATCATCATCATCATCAACACACAGTATCATCATCATCACATACGGTGTCATCAACACACGGTATTCTCATCATCACATACGGTGTCATCATCATCACACATGGTATTATCATCATCACATACAGTATCCTCATCACACGGTGTCATCACACACACTATCATCATCATCATCACACACGGTATCATCATCATCACATACAGTGTCATCACACGGTCTCATCATCATCACACATGGTATTATCACATACGATATCCTCATCACACAGTGTCATCACACCCACTATCATCATCATCACACACGGTATCATCATCACACACGGAATCATCATCATCATCACATACAGTATCATCACACGGTCTCATCATCATCACACATGGTATTATCATCACATACGATATCCTCATCACACAGTGTCATCACACACACTATCATCATCATCACACACGGTATCATCATCATCATCACACACGGTATCCTCATCATCACACAATATCCTCATCACACATGGTATCATCATCATCACATACGGTATCCTCATCACACGGTGTCATCACACACAGTATCATCATCATCACACACGGTATCATCATCACACACCGTATCCTCATCATCACACATGGTATCATCATCATCACATACGGTATCCTCATCACACGGTGTCATCACACACAGTATCATCATCATCACACACGGTATCATCATCACACACGGAATCATCATCATCACATACAGTGTCATCACACGGTCCCATCATCATCACACATGGTATTATCATCATCACATACGATATCCTCATCACACAGTGTCATCACACACACTATCATCATCATCTTCATCACATACGGTATCCTCATCATCACACATGGTATCATCATCATCACATACCGTGTCATCACACACAATATCATCATCATCATCACACACGGTATCATCATCACATACGGTATCCTCATCGCATACGGTATTTCATCACATACGGTGTCATCACACATGGTATCATCATCATACACTGTGTTATCATCACATACAATGTCATCACACACAGTATCATAATCATCATCACACGGTATAATCATCATCACGGTGTCATCATCACATACAGTGTCATCATCACACACGGTAACATTATAATCACCATCACACAGTATAATCATCAAAACGATGTCATCACATACGGTGTCATCATCACATACGGTAACATTATAATCACCATCACACAGTATAATCATCAAAACGATGTCATCACATACGGTGTCATCATCACATACAGTGTCATAAAACACACCGTGTCATCACCACAAACCGTGTCATCATCATCACATACGGTGTCATTATCACACATGGTGTAATCATCAAACACGATGACCTCATCATCACACGCGTCATCACACACACATTATCAAAACACACATTGTCGTCAACACACATTATCGTCGTCGCACATAGTATCATGGCACAGGGCATGATCACACACGTGGTATCATGGCACAGGGCATGATCACACACGTGGTATCATGGCACAGGGCATGATCACACACGTGGTATCATGGCACAGGGCATGATCACACGTGGTATCATGCACAGGGCATGATCACACACGTGGTATCATGGCACAGGGCATGATCACACACGTGGTATCATGGCACAGGGCATGATCACACACGTGGTATCATGGCACAGGGTATGATCACACGTGGTATCATGCACAGGGCATGATCACACACGTGGTATCATGGCACAGGGTATGATCACACGTGGTATCATGGCACAGGCTATGATCGCACGTGGTATCATGGCACAGGGTATGGTCACACGTGGTATCATGGCACAGGGTATGATCACACGTGGTATCATGGCACAGGGCATGATCACACACGTGGTATCATGGCACAGGGTATGATCACACGTGGTATCATGCACAGGGCATGATCACACACGTGGTATCATGGCACAGGGTATGATCACACACGTGGTATCATGGCACAGGGTATGATCACACGTGGTATCATGCACAGGGTATGATCACACGTGGTATCATGGCACAGGCTATGATCGCACGTGGTATCATGGCACAGGGTATGGTCACACGTGGTATCATGGCACAGGGTATGATCACACGTGGTATCATGGCACAGGGTATGATCACACGTGGTATCATGGCACAGGGTATGATCACACGTGGTATCATGGCACAGGGCATGATCACACACGTGGTATCATGGCACAGGGCATGATCACACACGTGGTATCATGGCACAGGGTATGATCACACGTGGTATCATGCACAGGGCATGATCACACACGTGGTATCATGGCACAGGGTATGATCACACGTGGTATCATGGCACAGGCTATGATCGCACGTGGTATCATGGCACAGGGTATGGTCACACGTGGTATCATGGCACAGGGTATGATCACACGTGGTATCATGGCACAGGGCATGATCACACACGTGGTATCATGGCACAGGGTATGATCACACGTGGTATCATGCACAGGGCATGATCACACACGTGGTATCATGGCACAGGGTATGATCACACACGTGGTATCATGGCACAGGGTATGATCACACGTGGTATCATGCACAGGGTATGATCACACGTGGTATCATGGCACAGGCTATGATCGCACGTGGTATCATGGCACAGGGTATGGTCACACGTGGTATCATGGCACAGGGTATGATCACACGTGGTATCATGGCACAGGGTATGATCACACGTGGTATCATGGCACAGGGTATGATCACACGTGGTATCATGGCACAGGGTATGGTCACACGTGGTATCATGGCACAGGGTATGATCACACGTGGTATCATGGCACAGGGTATGATCACACGTGGTATCATGGCACAGGGCATGATCACACGTGGTATCATGGCACAGGGTATGATCACACGTGGTATCATGGCACAGGGTATGATCACACGTGGTATCATGGCACAGGGTATGGTCACACGTGGTATCATGGCACAGGGTATGATCACACGTGGTATCATGGCACAGGGCATGATCACACGTGGTATCATGGCACAGGGTATGATCACACGTGGTATCATGGCACAGGGTATGATCACACGTGGTATCATGGCACAGGGTATGATCACACGTGGTATCATGGCACAGGGTATGATCACACGTGGTATCATGGCACAGGGTATGGTCACACGTGGTATCATGGCACAGGGTATGGTCACACGTGGTATCATGGCACAGGGTATGGTCACACGTGGTATCATGGCACAGGGTATGATCACACGTGGTATCATGGCACAGGGTATGATCACACGTGGTATCATGGCAAAGGGTATGATCACACGTGGTATCATGGCAAAGGGTATGATCACACGTGGTATCATGGCAAAGGGTATGATCACACGTGGTATCATGGCACAGGGTATGATCACACGTGGTATCATGGTACAGGGTATGATCACATGTGGTATCATGGCACAGGGTATGATCACACGTGGTATCATGGCACAGGGTATGATCACACGTGGTATCATGGCACAGGGTATGATCACACGTGGTATCATGGCACTGGGTATGATCACACGTGGTATCATGGCACAGGGTATGATCACACGTGGTACCATGGCACAGGGTATGATCACACGTGGTATCATGGCAAAGGGTATGATCACACGTGGTATCATGGCACAGGGTATGATCACACGTGGTATCATGGCACAGGGTATGATCACACATGGTATCATGGCACAGGGTATGGTCACACATGGTATCATGGCACAGAGAATAAGTTAGTTGCGCTGCTGGCCCTTTGAAAGAACTTTGCAGCGTGCAGTCACTAGTTCCACGCCTGATGCCACAAATCTAAACATCTGACATTTTTCTTTTCTTTGGAACAAATGTCTGGTTAGCGTTGGCATTAGCCATGTTTTGTCAGGCTTGTGGAGGTTAGGGTTAGGAAGATTAAAGAAGTAAGGGCGAAGGCGACAAAACTCACGGGGGCATAAAAAAAGTATGCCACAGCAAGGGGAGGAAAACATTCATTGTAGGTTGTTTTTTTTGTCAAACGTCTGCCATAAAAAATTCATTTGTATCCATAAAATTGATAGATGAAGAATCAATCATTGTTTATTTATATAGCCCTAAATCACAAGTGTCTCAAAGGGCTGCACAAACCACAACCACATCCTCGGTAGAGCCTAAGAAGAGTTGTAAGAATCCATCCAAGTGTGGGACTCTTGTGATGGCGGTGTGTGAAAGAAAAGGAAAGTGTGGGACTCTTGTGATGGCAGTGTGTGAAAGAAAAGGAAAGTGTGGGACTCTTGTGATGGCAGTGTGTGAAAGAAAAGGAAAGTGTGGGACTCTTGTGATGGCAGTGTGTGAAAGAAAAGGAAAGTGCTGACTTGAAGCGGCTGAAAGGCTGGGATCATCATGTAGGTCTCCTGGTGTGTGTGCAGATGCATCAGTCCAGGCTCCAGCAGCAGCAGCAGCAGCAGCAGATGGTGCAGTTGCAGCTGCAGCAGCACGCCCAGGCCCAGTCCATCCAGCACATAGTCCAGCAGAACCAGCCCATGCAGAACCAGACCATGCAGCAGCAGCAGCAGCAGCAGCAGCAGCAGCAGGCCGCCATGACACCACAGATGTCTGCTCAGCACGTCCCCATCACCTCCATCAACCAGCAGCACCACTTCAAGATACAAGCTCTGCAGGTGACACCTGTCTGTCTCATACCTGTGTGTGTGTGTGTGTCTCACACCTGTGTGTACATATGTGTCTGTGTGTGTGTCTCTTTCCCACACTTGTGTGTGTGTGTGTCTGTATGTCTGTCTGTGTGTGTGTGTGTGTCTCTCACACTTGTGGGTGTCTCACACCTGTGGGTGTGTGTCTCACGCGCGTGTGTGTGTGTGTGTGTGTTTGTCTCACAACTGTGTGTGTCTCACCCCTGTGTTTGTGTGTGTGTTTGTCTCTCACACGTGTGTGTGTGCGTCTCTCACTCTTGTGTGTCTCTCACACCTGTGTTTGTGTGTCTCACATGTGTTTGTGTGTGTGTCTCACACCTGTGTGTGTGTCTCATCCATGTCTCTCACACATGTGTGTGTGTTTGTTTCTCACACACGTGTGTGTCTCTCACACCTGTGTGTGTGTCTCACACCTGTGTCTCTCACACCTGCGTGTGTGTGTTTGTCTCACACCTGCGTGTGTGTGTGTTCTCTCACACACGTGTGTGTGTGTGTGTCTCACGCCTGCGTGTGTTTCTCATACCTGTGTGTGTGTGTCTCACACCTGTGTGTGTGTGTGTCTCACACCTGTGTGTGTGTGTGTCTCACACCTGTGTGTGTGTGTGTCTCTCACACTTGTGTGTGGTTCTCTCACACCTATGTGTGTGTGTGCGTGTCTCTCACACCTGTGTGTGTCTCTCACTTGTGCCTGTGTGTGTCTCACACCTGTGTCTCTCACACCTGCGTGTGTGTGTCTCATACCTCTGTGTGTGTGTCTGTCTCTCGCACACGTGTGCGTGTGTCTCACGCCTGCGTGTGTTTCTCATACCTGTGTGTGTGTGTGTGTTTGTCCCTCACACACATGTGTGTCTCACGCCTATGTGTGTGTCTGTGTGTGTCTCTCACACTTGTGTGTGGTTTTCTCACACCTATGTGTGTGTGGTTCTCTCATACCTGTGTGTGTGTCTCTCACTTGTGCCTGTGTGTGTGTCTCCCACGTGTGTGTCTCTCACCTGTGTCTGTGTGTGTGTGTGTCTTTCACACACCTGTGTCTGTCTCACACTTGTGTGTGTGTTTGTCTCTCGCACGTGTGTGTGTGTCTCTCACTCCTGTGTGTGTGTGTCTCACGTGTATTCGTGTGTGTGTTTGTCCCTCACACCTGTGTCTCTCACACCTATGTGTGTGTGTGTCTCTCACTTGTGTCTGTGTGTATCTCACACGTGTGTGTCACTCACACACCTCTGTTTGTCTCACACCTGTGTGTGTGTGTGTCTGTGTGTGTTTCTCTCACACCTATGTGTGTGTGCCTCACACTTGTGTTTGTGTGTGTGTCTCTCACTTGTGTTTGTGTGTGTGTCTCACACCTGTGTGTGTGTGTGTGTGTGTGTGTGTGTGTGTGTCTCTCACTTGTGTCTGTGTGTGTCTCACACGTGTGTGTCACTCACACACCTCTGTTTGTCTCACACCTGTGTGTGTGTGTGTGTGTGTGTCTGTGTGTTTCTCTCACACCTATGTGTGTGTGCGTTTGTCTCACACCTGTGTTTGTGTGTGTGTGTCTCTCACTTGTGTCTGTGTGTGTGTGTCACACGTGTGTGTTTGTCTCCCACACACCTGTCTGTCTCACACCTGTGTGTGTGTGTGTGTCTCACTTGTGTCTGTGTGTGTCTCACACGTGTGTGTCACTCACACACCTCTGTTTGTCTCACACCTGTGTGTGTGTGTGTGTGTGTGTGTGTGTGTCTGTGTGTTTCTCTCACACCTATGTGTGTGTGCGTTTGTCTCACACCTGTGTTTGTGTGTGTGTGTCTCTCACTTGTGTCTGTGTGTGTGTGTCACACGTGTGTGTTTGTCTCTCACACACCTGTCTGTCTCACACCTGTGTGTGTGTGTCTCACTTGTGTCTGTGTGTGTCTCACACGTGTGTGTCACTCACACACCTCTGTTTGTCTCACACCTGTGTGTGTGTGTGTGTGTGTGTGTGTCTGTGTGTTTCTCTCACACCTATGTGTGTGTGCGTTTGTCTCACACCTGTGTTTGTGTGTGTGTGTCTCTCACTTGTGTCTGTGTGTGTGTGTCACACGTGTGTGTTTGTCTCTCACACACCTGTCTGTCTCACACCTGTGTGTGTGTGTCTCACTTGTGTCTGTGTGTGTCTCACACGTGTGTGTCACTCCCACACCTCTGTTTGTCTCACACCTGTGTGTGTGTGTGTCTGTGTGTTTCTCTCACACCTATGTGTGTGTGCGTTTGTCTCACACCTGTGTTTGTGTGTGTGTGTCTCTCACTTGTGTCTGTGTGTGTGTGTCACACGTGTGTGTTTGTCTCCCACACACCTGTCTGTCTCACACCTGTGTGTGTGTGTGTGTCTCACTTGTGTCTGTGTGTGTCTCACACGTGTGTGTCACTCACACACCTCTGTTTGTCTCACACCTGTGTGTGTGTGTGTGTGTCTGTGTGTTTCTCTCACACCTATGTGTGTGTGCGTTTGTCTCACACCTGTGTTTGTGTGTGTGTGTCTCTCACTTGTGTCTGTGTGTGTGTGTCACACGTGTGTGTTTGTCTCCCACACACCTGTCTGTCTCACACCTGTGTGTGTGTGTGTGTGTGTGTGTGTGTGTGTGTGTGTGTCTCACTTGTGTCTGTGTGTGTCTCACACGTGTGTGTCACTCACACACCTCTGTTTGTCTCACACCTGTGTGTGTGTGTGTGTGTGTGTGTGTGTGTTTCTCTCACACCTATGTGTGTGTGCGTTTGTCTCACACCTGTGTTTGTGTGTGTGTGTCTCTCACTTGTGTCTGTGTGTGTGTGTTTGTCTCCCACACACCTGTCTGTCTCACACCTGTGTGTGTGTGTGTGTTAGGCCCGTGCAGCGCTGCAGCAGCAGCAGCAGCAGCAGCAGCAGGCAGCGGCGCAAGCCCAAATGGCGGCCACATCAGGACAGGTGAGTGAGTGTGACATCAGGACAGGTGAGTGTGCTTGGTAAGCAAGATGGCGCTCACAAGCGTTTCCTGTAGCTGGTGCGACCCAGCATGCAGATCCCGGCCCGCCTGCCCCGGCCCACTCTGGCCCCGTCTGGCCCGCCCTCCACTCCCGCTGTGACGGGCCCGCCCATGACGCAGCAGGTAAGTGGTGTGGCGCGCCAGGTGGGTGGGTGACATCACCACCTCCATGCCCGCAGGTGCAGCAGCACGCCATGATGTCGTCGCCTTCGCCGGTGCAGGTCCAGAATCCGCAGTCCATGCCTCCTCCCCCGCAGCCCTCCCCCCAGCCCCCCGCCTCCCAGCCCAACTCTGTCAGGTACGTGCGCACGTCGCTGTGCACGCTCGCCACCTTCCCCATCCTTTGCCTTTCCTGTCCGCAGCTCGGGCCCCACGCCATCGCCGGGAGGGTTCCAGCCCAGCCCGTCGCCCCAGCCCTCGCAAAGTCCGTCCACCGCCAGGACCCCCCAGAATTACGGCGTCCCCTCTCCGGGCCCGCTCAGCACTCCAGGTAGGACGCACCTGCACGCCACCTGACCATCGACCCTCCAGCGAGCCGCCATCCTCTCCACAGGAAACCCCACCTCCGTGATGAGTCCGGCGGGCGCAGCGTCCCAGGAGGACCAGCAGTACATGGAGAAGCTGAAACAACTGTCCAAATACATCGAGCCTCTCCGCAGGATGATCAACAAGATCGACAAAAACGAAGGTGGGTGGGGGCGGAGCCAAAGGCCAGCACGCCGCGCTACTTCCTGTTCAACAATCCCGTGTGTTTGCATCAGAGCGCAAGAAGGACCTCAGCAAGATGAAATCTCTCCTCAACATCCTGACTGACCCCAACACCAGGTGACCACATGACCCTTCACCTCGTCACCATGGCAACACCAACCCCCCCTCCCCTTTGATGTTCAGGTGTCCTCTGAAGACGCTGCAGAAGTGTGAGATCGCTCTGGAGAAGTTGAAGAACGACATGGCCGTGGTGAGAAGGATTAGTAGTAGTACTCACAGTTCATTGTATAAATATCAAAAGGTTACTGTGGTCTATAACAATAAGTGACCCTACTATATAACAATCAGGTGTGGGCGTGCACATGTGTGTGTGTGTGTGTGTATGTATATATATATATATATATATATATATATATATATATATATATATATATATATATATATATATATATATATATATATATATATATATATATATATATATATATATATATATATATATATTCATTCAACTGAATATGGGTTGAAAATGATTTGCAAATCATTGTATTCCGTTTATATTTACATCTAACACAATTTCCCAACTCATATGGAAACTGGGTTTGTTTTTAGTCAGCCAGTGATTGTGCAAGTTCTCCCACTTAAAATGATGACAGAGGTCTGTAATTTTCATCATAGGTACACTTCAACTGTGAGAGACAGAATGTGAAAAAAATCCAGGAGTTCACATTGTAGGAATTTTAAAGAATTTATTTGTAAATTATGGTGGAAAATAAGTATTTGGTCACTTCAAACCAGGAAGATTTCTGGCTCTCACAGACCTGTAACTTCTTCTTTAAGAAGCTCTTCTGTCCTCCACTCGTTACCTGTATTAATGGCACCTGTTTGAACTCGTTATCTGTATAAAAGACACCTGTCCACAGCCTCAAACAGTCAGACTCCAAACTCCACTATGGCCAAGACCAAAGAGCTGTTGAAGGAATCCAGGAAAAGAATTGTAGACCTGCACCAGACTGGGAAGAGTGAATCTACAATAGGCAAGCAGCTTGGTGTGAAAAAATCAACTGTGGGAGCAATTATCAGAAAATGGAAGACATACAAGACCACTGATAATCTCCCTCGATCTGGGGCTCCACGCAAGATCTCATCCCGTGGGGTCAAAATGATCATGAGAACGGTGAGCAAAAATCCCAGAACCACACAGGGGGACCTAGTGAATGACATGCAGAGAGCTGGGACCAAAGTAACAAAGGTTACCATCAGTAAAACACTACGCCGACAGGGAATCAAATCCTGCAGTGCCAGACTTGTCCCCCTGCTTAAGCCAGTGTATGTCCGGGCCCGTCTGAAGTTTGCCAGAGAGCACATGGATGATACAGCAGAGGATTGGGAGAATGTCTTGAGGTCAAATGAACCCAAAATAGAACTTTTTGGTATAAACTCAACTCGTCGTGTTTGGAGGAAGAAGAATACTGAGTTGCATCCCAAGAACACCACACCTACTGTGAAGCATAGGGGTGGAAACATCATGCTTTGGGGCTGTTTTTCTGCTAAGGGGACAGGACGACTGATCCGTGTTAAGGAAAGAATGAATGGGGCCATGTATCCTGAGATTTTGAGCCAAAACCTCCTTCCATCAGTGAGAGCTTTGAAGATGAAACGTGGCTGGGTTTTCCAGCATGACAATGATCCCAAACACACCATTTGGGCAACGAAGGAGTGGCTCCGTAAGAAGCATTTGAAAGTCCTGGAGTGGCCTTGCCAGTCTCCAGACCTCAACCCCGTAGAAAATCTGTGGAGGGAGTTGAAAGTCTGTGTTGCTCGGCGACAGCCCCAAAACATCACTGCTCTCGAGAAGATCTGCATGGAGGAATGGGCCAAAATACCAGCTACTGTGTGTGCAAACCTGGTAAAGACCTATAGTAATCCTTTGACCTCTGTTATTGCCGACAAAGGTTATATTACATCGAATTTTTGTCATTGACCAAATACTTATTTTCCACCATAATTTACATATAAATTCTTTAAAATTTCTACAATGTGAATTACTGGATTTTTTTTTTTCACATTCTGTCTCTCTCAGTTGAAGTGTACCTATGATGAAAATTACAGACCTATGTCATCATTTTAAGTGGGAGAACTTGCACAATCGCTGGCTGACTAAATACTTTTTTGCCCCACTGTATGTATATAAAAAGTTAATGCACGTCAAAGTGTGTCTTCTGTGTCACCATAAGACGCCCCGTGCTTCGCCTGCCAGGCGCAGAGACTAAGAAAGGCACAACATGTTGTCTTAACTTTATACCCATTTCTCAAATACAGTGGTGTTGACTATGATATTATGTGTGTTGATATCACCTAGTAATGTTACAGCTTGTTAAAACAAGTGGGATGGTTTCTCAGGTGGTCACCTGTCCAGGTTGTACTGTCCTCAGTGCAGCGGAGTAGGTTCCAGCCCCACTGGCACCTTCACAATAATAGCGCATCGCCAACAAAATGAAAAATGGCTTACACGAGTTGAAAGTTGTCCAAGTAAGAAGAGTAAATGTAAACTTGTCTATGAATACACTGCAGATGCTAAATGTGCCCTTAGTACTTACTGTAAGGGACGGCGTGGCGCAGTGGAAGAGTGGCCGTGCGCAACCCGAGCGTCCCTGGTTCAATTCCCACCTAGTACCAACCTCGTCACGTCCGTTGTGTCCTGAGCAAGACACTTCACCCTTGCTCCTGATGGGTGCTGGTTGGCGCCTTGCATGGCAGCTCCCTCCATCCGTGTGAATGTGTGTGTGAATGGGTAAATGTGGAAGTAGTGTCAAAGCGCTTTGAGTACCTTGAAGGTAGAAAAGCGCTATACAAGTACAACCTATTTATTTATTTATTTATGTAAGCAGGTTTTCATCACACTTACATTTGTGTCCAAATATTGGAGTAGTCTCTTAAGCACACTTTATTTCTGCAGGCAAATAATGATCAGGGCTTCACGGTGGCAGAGGGTTTAGTGCGTCTGCCTCATAATACGAAGGTCCTGCAGTCCTGGGTTCAAATCCAGGCTCGGGATCTTTCTGTGCGGAGTTTGGTTTGTTCTACCCGTGACTGCGTGGGTTCACTCTGGGTACTCCGGCTTCCTCCCACCTCCAAAGACATGCACCTGGGGATAGGCCCCTCCCACCTCCAAAGACATGCACCTGGGGATAGGCCCCTCCCACCTCCAAAGACATGCACCTGGGGATAGGCCCCTCCCACCTCCAAAGACATGCACCTGGGGATAGGCCCCACCCACCTCCAAAGACATGCACCTGGGGATAGGCCCCTCCCACCTCCAAAGACATGCACCTGGGGATAGGCCCCACCCACCTCCAAAGACATGCACCTGGGGATAGGCCCCTCCCACCTCCAAAGACATGCACCTGGGGATAGGCCCCTCCCACCTCCAAAGACATGCACCTGGGGATAGGCCCCTCCCACCTCCAAAGACATGCACCTGGGGATAGGCCCCTCCCACCTCCAAAGACATGCACCTGGGGATAGGTTGATTGGCAACACTAAATGTTCCCTAGTGTGTGAATGTGAATGTTGTCTGTCTGTGTTGGCCCTGGGATGAGGTGGCGACTTGTCCAGGGTGTACCCCGCCTTCCGGCCGATTGTAGCTGAGATAGGCGCCAGCGCCCTCCGTGACCCCAAAAGGGAATAAGCGGTAGGAAATGGATGGATGGATCATCATGATCAATCACTGTTCAAGAGAATGACTCAAAATATTCATATATATATATATATAAATACATATTTGTAGGTATATATTTATGTATGCACTGTTATTTATAAATATATAGAATTAATGTGTTTATAGGTAAATGTATAAATGTTTATTTATATAGTGTGTGTTTGTGTTCCTACCAGCCGACGCCCCCTCCCCCGCTGGCCACCAAGCAGCAGTACCTGTGTCAGCCTCTGCTGGACGCCGTCATGGCCAACCTGCGCTCGCCCGTCTTCAACCACTCGCTGCACCGCACCTTTGCCCCCGCCATGACGGCCATTCACGGCCCACCAATCGTGTAAGTGTCCCTGACCCGCCTCCTCCCCGGGGTGGGCCTCACCTGTGCGCCGTGTGTCCCAGCGGCCCCAACGTGGCGGTACGAAAGAGGAAGCAGGACGACGACGAGCGCCAAACGGTGCCCAACATCCTGCAGGGGGAGGTAGCTCGCCTGGACATCAAGTTCCTGGTCCACCTGGACCCGGCCCACTGCAGCAACAACGGGACCGTGCACCTGCTCTGCCGACTGGGTGAGGCGTCGTCGCCGTGGCGACCAGGTGAGACTTCCTTTCTCCGGCTGATGGCTCTTGTCCCTGGCAGAGGACAAGAACCTCCCCAGCGTGCCTCCTCTGCAGCTCAGCGTGCCCGCCGACTACCCCGACCAGAGTCCACACTGGGCTGACGACGGCGAGCAGTATGGTGAGTCGCCCTCGCTTCCGCCGGTGGGTGGCGGCCGGCGCCATGTGACTTCCTGTGTTTGTGCGGCAGGCGCCAACAACTTCCTGCAGACGGTGCACAGCAACATGGCGTCCAAGCTGCTGCAGCTGCCCGACAAACACTCGCTGACCGAGGTACTCAACACCTGGGCGCACAGCGTGCGGCAGGCCTGTCTGCTGGCCGCCTAAGCCCCGCCCACTTTGTCTTTTCTCACTTGAATAAAGGTTGACTTCAAATGCAGGAAACATTTTATTGCTTGCAAAGTTCAGAAGCTGAGTGAGAAGGCTCTGTAGGACACGTTGGTGAAGACGTCCACGAGCTCGCTGCTTCCTGCCGCCGTCAGCACCTGCAACACACGGGCGTCACGCGGGTCCCAGGGGGCGTGGCCGGCGGGCGCATTCACCTGGTGTTCGCCGCTGTTGAGCTGCAGGCTGTTGACGTTGTGCGGCCGACACGGGATCTGAGCCTTGACTTCCCCGCCCAGCAGGCAGTGGGACACGAACGCACCTTCCCCCGCCGCCAGGATCTGTGGAGGCCGCAGCGTTAGACGTGCACGCGCACGTGTGCATCGTTGGCGTGCTCACCATGTCCTGGTAGAAGCTGACTTGTCTCTGGCAGCCGCTCAGCGGGAAGATGGAGGTCGGCGTCAGCGAGCGCAGGTGCCAGAGGGACAGGAAAGGTGCGCCGCCGCAAAGCTGCGCCCTCGCAAAGTTAGGCAAGAGAATGTCGGGAAGAGGAGGAAGGGTCTTACCATCCAGTCGGAGTCGGTGGTCAAACAGCTGATCCACTTCCCAAACTGAGGCCGGGCACATTTCTGCAAGCACAGCAACTTCTGAGCTAGCACGCTAAGGTGCCGGCGACACACGTCTTACCTGGTACTTGTGCACGTCCACGCAGTGAACGCACTGCCCCGCCCTGCTGTCTGGACACACCCACACACGAGTCACACCTCAGCTTGGCTACAATGCCGCCGCCGCCGCCACTCACCCCACATCCTCACGGCGCCGTCCTCGCCGCCTGACAAGACCTCGCCGTCACGTTCCCGCACGCTCAGACAGTGCACGTAGTCGGAGTGGCCGCGGAAGACGCACTGGGGACCAAAGAGGAGTTAACGACCACTCTACCTGACCCCGGCGTGACGTCACCTGACCACCTTGAAGACGCCGTGCTCCAGGTCCAGGACGTGAATGTTGTTGTCGCCGCCGCCCACCAGCAGACTGTTGTCCTGTCACGCACACACAGGGTGATTGTCGTCATGGAGACCACACACACGGCGTGCGTCACTCACCCGGGGGTTGACGACCATGGCGTTGATCTCGGGGATCTCCATGCTGGATCTGAAGCTGCAAGAAGAGAGCATGTGACTTGTTGCCAGCCTGTGATTGGTCCACTTCCAGACTCACTTGTGCTGGGGTCTCTTGGTCCAGACCGCCTTCACGTTCTGGAGGAGGAAACAACAAGACGGTCAGTGGCGTGGTGTCGGCGCCGTGCCGCCACCTCGCTCTACCTTCTTGATGAGCTCCGCCCAGTTCCAGGCGCTGATCTCGCCATCGCCGCTGCTCAGCAGTTGCCCGCCCACGGACACCAGGCAGAAGACCGGACCCCTGTGAGCTGCGGGAGCAGAGATGGGCGGGGTCACGCTGGCCAAGCTGGAATGTGCAGCAGGGTCAAACCTCACCTGTAAAGGTTAAAAGCGCTTTGCGGGCCGCCTCTGACGCATCCGCACTCAATGCTGCACACAAACTGACAGCACCACCCTTGGGTCAGCACGCCTCGGGTCAAGGGTCAAACGTCACCGTGTGCACCTACGGCCTCACCTGAAGACGGCGATCTCGCCATAGTTGTTTCCTGCCGCCAGAAATCGTCCGCACGGCGAAAAACTTTGGGAGAAGACGGACATGTGCAGGAGCTGTGGACCGAGCACACATATTTCACCATCTTCTACTTTTTGACTACATGCAGTACTCTTCTCATACTTTACTACATGCAGTACTCTTCTCATACTTGACTACATGCAGTACTCTTCTCATACTTGACTACATGCAGTACTCTTCTCATACTTGACTACATGCAGTACTCTTCTCATACTTGACTACATGCGGTACTCTTCTCATACTTGACTACATGCAGTACTCTTCTCATACTTGACTGCATGCGGTACTCTTCTCATACTTGACTGCATGCGGTACTCTTCTCATACTTGACTGCATGCGGTACTCTTCTCATACTTGACTGCATGCAGTACTCTTCTCATACTTGACTACATGCGGTACTCTTCTCATACTTGACTACATGCGGTACTCTTCATATACTTGACTACATGCAGTACTCTTCTCATACTTGACTACATGCAGTACTCTTCATATACTTGACTACATGCAGTACTCTTCTCATACTTGACTACATGCGGTACTCTTCATATACTTGACTACATGCAGTACTCTTCTCATACTTGACTACATGCAGTACTCTTCATATACTTAACTACATGCAGTACTCTTCTCATACTTGACTACATGCGGTACTCTTCATATACTTGACTACATGCAGTACTCTTCTCATACTTGACTACATGCAGTACTCTTCTCATACTTGACTACATGCGGTACTCTTCTCATACTTGACTACATGCGGTACTCTTCTCATACTTGACTACATGCGGTACTCTTCATATACTTGACTACATGCAGTACTCTTCTCATACTTGACTACATGCAGTACTCTTCTCATACTTGACTACATGCAGTACTCTTCTCATACTTGACTGCATGCAGTACTCTTCTCATACTTGACTACATGCAATACTCTTCTCATACTTACCATGCAGTACCCTTTTCATACTTGACTACATGCTGTACTCTTCATATACTTGACTACATGCAGTACTTTTCTCATACTTGACTACATACTCTTCATACTTGACTACATGCAGTACTCTTCATACTTGACTACATACTCTTAATACTTGACTACATGCAGTACTCTTCATACTTGACTACATACTCTTCGTACTTGACTACATGCAGTACTCTTCATACTTGACTACATACTCTTCGTACTTGACTACATGCAGTACTCTTCATACTTGACTACATACTCTTAGTACTTGTTGACATACTCCTCATACATGACTACATACTCTTCATACTTGATGACATACTCTTCATACTTGACTACATGCAGTACTCTTCATACTTGACTACATACTCGTCATACTTGACTACATGCAGTACTCTTCATACTTGACTACATACTCTTCATACTTAAGTACTCTTCGTATTTTACTACATACTCATTTTATTACATACTCATTTTACTACATACTCGTCATATTGGACTACATACGCTTCATATTTTACTACATACTCGTGATATTGTACTACATATTCATATTGAACTTCATACTCATGATATTATACTAAATACTCATCATATTGTACTACATATTCATGATATTGAACTACATATTCATGATATTATACTACATACTCGTCATATTGTACTACATATTCATGATATTGAACTACATACTCGTCATATTGTACTACATATTCATGATATTGAACTACATACTCATTGTACTACATATTCATGATATTATACTACATACTCGTCATATTGTATTAGATATTTGATGACAAAGTAGCGTGCAAAACTGACTTCTAGTACAAGGAGTGGAGCTTTTGTTCTAACACAATCATGTCTACTTCCAAACACGAAATAAAGGCGTAGACAAAGTAAAAGCGCAGATAGACAAAGTAAAGTCGTAAATAGAGAAAATAAAAGCGTAGATAGACAAAGTATAATGGTAAATAGACAAAATAAAGTCGTAGATAGAGAAAATAAAAGCGTAGTTAGAGAAAATAAAGACGTAAATAGACAAAGTAAAAGCTCAGATAGACAAAGTAAAATCGTATGTAGAGAAAATAAAAACAGAGATAGACAAAGTAAAGTCGTAAATAGACACAATAAAGTAGATAGAGAAAATAAAAGCGTAGATAGAGAAAATAATATTTGAGGGAAGGCAAGTTTACCTCGATGGGACTCATTGTGCGCGCAGACTCTTGAAAGCAGCACAGGCGGCGCGGGAATGTGACGTCACAGCTTCGAGGCGCGCGCAGCCAACCAGATGTCGACCTTGTTGATACCAAACGGACTGTCAGCATCAGCGCGATACCAGCGTGATGAATACTTCGGTTTCAGTGTCGGAAGTGACTTGTTTTCACGTTTGACTGCGATGTGAATCGCATGAGACAAACCGAGTTATTTTTGTGTGGAAACATCACAATCTAACTCATGTGGACTAGTGACCAGTCAACAATATTTGGAATATTCGCTTTAAATCAGCATTCTGTTTTGGGCTTTGACACTTTTTTCATTGGGAATCGAACCTGCGCTGACTGCCACAAAAACACCTGGACTTGAATGGTTAATAACTTCAAGTTGAAAATAACACAACCTGTTATTTACCACTCAACTGCTAGATGGCGCTCCACTATGCGTGTGTGTTTTCTTGTATTTCTACCCTTCTGGAGACATGAAGAAGGAAAAGTATCTTCCATATGAGGAGGTGTGAACAAGTGATGACATAATAACATTGCATCTAATAGACTATGTCTCATTATCATCTACCTAAATGAGGGCGGTCCTGAAAATTAAGGATTTTTCTAATTGGTTTTAAAAGTGGGCTTCACGGTGGCAGAGGGGTTTGTGCGTCTGCCTCACAATACAAAGTTCCTGCAGTCCTGGGTTCAAATCCAGGCTCGGGATCTTTCTGTGTGGAGTTTGCATGTTCTCCCCGTGAATGCGTGGGTTCCCTCCGGGTACTCCGGCTTCCTCCCACTTCCAAAGACATGCACCTGGGGATAGGTTGATTGGCAACACTAAATTGACCCTAGTGTGTGAATGTGAGTGTGAATGTTGTCTGTCTATCTGTGTTGGCCCTGCGATGAGGTGGCGACTTGTCCAGGGTGTACCCTGCCTTCCGCCCGATTGTAGCTGAGATAGGCGCCAGCGCCACCCGTGACCCCGAAAGGGAATAAGCAGTAGAAAATGGATGGATGGATGGGGTTTTAAAAGTGCTCCCCCATTGGTCAACATATGAAAAAACAAGTGTGTAAAAAATTTAAATGTGCCCCCATTGGTTAAATTCAATTAAAAAAATAAAAATAAAATATGTATATAGAGACATACTGTAATATCTTTAAGTAAATAATGAAGATTATAAAACAATTACAAACAAAAAAAATATTAAAAGCTTACGTTTTTTATATTTACATAGTATGTATTAAATATTAATGTTGTAAATATACATATTTATTTATCTAGAAAGGGGGGTCCTACAGAGTAAAAAAAACAGTAGTGTAGTGGTAGTTGGAAGTCCACAGTAAAGTAGTGTAGTGGTAGTTGGAAGTTCACAGTAAAGTAGTGTAGTGGTAGTTGGAAGTTCACAGTAAAGTAGTGTAGTGGTAGTTGGAAGTCCACAGTAAAGTAGTGTAGTGGTAGTTGGAAGTCCACAGTAAAGTAGTGTAGTGGTAGTTGGAAGTCCACAGTAAAGTAGTGTAGTGGTAGTTGGAAGTTCACAGTAAAGTAGTGTAGTGGTAGTTGGAAGTCCACAGTAAAGTAGTGTAGTGGTAGTTGGAAGTCCACAGTAAAGTAGTGTAGTGGTAGTTGGAAGTCCACAGTAAAGTAGTGTAGTGGTAGTTGGAAGTCCACAGTAAAGTAGTGTAGTGGTAGTTGGAAGTCCACAGTAAAGTAGTGTAGTGGTAGTTGGAAGTTCACAGTAAAGTAGTGTAGTGGTAGTTGGAAGTCCACAGTAAAGTAGTGTAGTGGTAGTTGGAAGTCCACAGTAAAGTAGTGTAGTGGTAGTTGGAAGTCCACAGTAAAGTAGTGTAGTGGTAGTTGGAAGGTCACAGTAAAGTAGTGTAGTGGTAGTTGGAAGGTCACAGTAAAGTAGTGTAGTGGTAGTTGGAAGTTCACAGTAAAGTAGTGTAGTGGTAGTTGGAAGTCCACAGTAAAGTAGTGTAGTGGTAGTTGGAAGGTCACAGTAAAGTAGTGTAGTGGTAGTTGGAAGGTCACAGTAAAGTAGTGTAGTGGTAGTTGGAAGGTCACAGTAAAGTAGTGTAGTGGTAGTTGGAAGTTCACAGTAAAGTAGTGTAGTGGTAGTTGGAAGTCCACAGTAAAGTAGTGTAGTGGTAGTTGGAAGTCCACAGTAAAGTAGTGTAGTGGTAGTTGGAAGGTCACAGTAAAGTAGTGTAGTGGTAGTTGGAAGGTCACAGTAAAGTAGTGTAGTGGTAGTTGGAAGTTCACAGTAAAGTAGTGTAGTGGTAGTTGGAAGTTCACAGTAAAGTAGTGTAGTGGTAGTTGGAAGTCCACAGTAAAGTAGTGTAGTGGTAGTTGGAAGGTCACAGTAAAGTAGTGTAGTGGTAGTTGGAAGGTCACAGTAAAGTAGTGTAGTGGTAGTTGGAAGTTCACAGTAAAGTAGTGTAGTGGTAGTTGGAAGTTCACAGTAAAGTAGTGTAGTGGTAGTTGGAAGTTCACAGTAAAGTAGTGTAGTGGTAGTTGGAAGTCCACAATACAGCAGAGTGCTCCATGTTGTTTCCTTCAATCACATGTTGAGTGGCGCCCACTAGTGGCGAGTACAAGGAAAGGCAAGGGGACTCGACATGCCGGCCCCAGAACAGTTTTTTCTGCGGGATGAGTTTGCAAAGTATAAAAATAAACTGAAATGTTCGAATAAAAGAAACTGCTGTTCTAAATGTGTCCACTAGAGGTCACAATAGCAATCATGTGTATGTTTGTGGATGATGCTGCACATGTAAAAACAAATAAAGCACATGTTAGTGCAGCAGTGGAAGCAAATGATCAAACGACATAAATAACATTTTGTAATTTGATTTTGATATCATATTTCTATCTTGATGGATTGAAAATGAACAGCAATGAGAAGACTGATGAACATTATGACATCATTTATTCAGAAAGTATAAAAAACGACAAATAAAGATAAAATACATGTAAGTGTAAACAAAACAACAACATTATGATGTGTTCATTTTCAGAATGTGCTTCTTCTATTTTTAAACAAACAAAACAGTCTGAAGTTGTCTTTATTTTTAAATTATCATGACGTCATTTTACCAGTGTGGTAACCAGAGTGGTAGACCCGTTCAGATTGAAGTGGGGAGTGGTAGACCTGTTCAGATTGAAGTTGGGAGTCGTAGACCTGTTCAGATTGAAATGAGGAGTGGTAGACCTGTTCAGATTGAAATGAGGAGTGGTAGACCTGTTCAGATTGAAATGAGGAGTGGTAGACCTGTTCAGATTGAAATGAGGAGTGGTAGACCTGTTCAGATTGAAATGAGGAGTGGTAGACCTGTTCAGATTGAAGTTGGGAGTCGTAGACCTGTTCAGATTGAAATGAGGAGTGGTAGACCTGTTCAGATTGAAATGAGGAGTGGTAGAGCTGTTCAGATTGAAGTTGGGAGTCGTAGACCTGTTCAGATTGAAATGAGGAGTGGTAGACCTGTTCAGATTGAAATGAGGAGTGGTAGAGCTGTTCAGATTGAAATGAGGAGTGGTAGAGCTGTTCAGATTGAAGTTGGGAGTCGTAGACCTGTTCAGATTGAAATGAGGAGTGGTAGACCTGTTCAGATTGAAATGAGGAGTGGTAGACCTGTTCAGATTGAAATGAGGAGTGGTAGACCTGTTCAGATTGAAATGAGGAGTGGTAGAGCTGTTCAGATTGAAGTTGGGAGTCGTAGACCTGTTCAGATTGAAATGAGGAGTGGTAGACCTGTTCAGATTGAAGTTGGGAGTCGTAGACCTGTTCAGATTGAAATGAGGAGTGGTAGACCTGTTCAGATTGAAATGAGGAGTGGTAGAGCTGTTCAGATTGAAGTGGGGAGTGGTAGACCTGTTCAGTTTGAAGTGTGGAGTGGTAGACCTGTTCAGATTGAAATGAGGAGTGGTAGAACTGTTCAGATTGAAGTGGGGAGTGGTAGACCTGTTCAGAAATAAGTGAAGAATGGTAAACCTGTTCAGATTGAAGTGGGGAAGGGTAGACCTGTTCAGATTGAAGTGGGAAGTGGTAGAACTGTTCAGATTGAAGTGGGAAAGGGTAGACCTGTTCAGTTTGAAGTGGGGAGTGGTAGACCTGTTCAGTTTGAAGTGGGGAGTGGTAGACCTGTTCAGATGCACTGATGGGGTTCCTGTTGGACTGGGACGGTTTTTAATGTCCAGTGTGTTGGGATAGGTGCATCTTTGTTAGTTTGTGTTGGGCTACTTTTTAGGTGCATGACTGTCTGCTTGCAATGACTTTGTTTTTGTTGTGTGTATTTGGGGTCCCCCGCCAGGGGACAGGGCCTGTTTTGTTACTTTTGATTGTACGTTTTGTTTGGATAAAGAATCCTGTTTGCCTTGAGGTGCCTGCGAGGTCCTGGATTGTGGGGGTTGGCCTCCTGGCCGTAGATCTCGGTTTCCTCCCGCATGGACTGGGGGGCCTTTGGGGGCCGTGTCTGGCCTCTTTGCTCTTCCTACTTACACTTAGGGCTTTAAGGGAATGGCCGGCGGGGGACGCGTGACAGGGGGGATGAGGATTCCTCTATGGGGCTCCAGTCCTCCTGACTTGTCCCCCGCTCGTCTGTCCCTCAATTTTAACTGCATGTTAGACACCTTGGGTTTGGGGGGCTTGGCATGATGACCCTGATGTCCCCCCATTTTAGTGGCATCACCCACATACACTGCAGCACACATCAGAAGGGACTTTGATGGCTGACCGCTTCATTTGAACTACCCACTAGACACTCATACACTCCCACATCACACGCATGGCTGGGTTGGGGGTCATTGCCTCCTCGACCGGCACAGGCCCCGGGGACTGCAGTCTGGTGGCCTCCCAATCCCGTGCAGAGACTTCACTGTGCTCTGTCTGTGGTCCCCTGGTTGGGATCACAGCTGGGGGCAGTGGGGTAGGTTCTATCTCTGTTGGGTAAAGAGCGGGGGACCCTCAGGTAGGCGCATGGACTTGTTGTGTCCGGGAGGTTGTCATTGTGGGTGT
Organism: Nerophis ophidion; assembly: GCF_033978795.1. Lineage (NCBI taxonomy): Eukaryota > Metazoa > Chordata > Actinopteri > Syngnathiformes > Syngnathidae > Nerophis > Nerophis ophidion. The sequence goes on along the minus strand of NC_084633.1, from coordinate 37,578,215 downwards.
GGTGGTATTTAGTGTGCTCAGGATGGTTGTGCACGAGTCGGGCTTTTAGCCGGTCTGGATCACTCCTTTGCCATCTTATGTATGGAATTTTTTCTTTATACATATATACATGTATGTTTGTATGTATGTACAAACCCTGTTTCCATATGAGTTGGGAGATTGTGTTAAAGGCCTACTGAAATGAGATGTTCTTATTTAAACGGGGATAGCAGGTCCATTCTATGTGTCATACGTGATCATTTCGCAATATTGCCATATTTTTGCTGAAAGGATTTAGTAGAGAACATCGACGATAAAGTTCGAGACTTTTGGTGCTGATAAAAAAGCCTTGCCTTTACTGGAAGTCGCAGACGATGACGTCACAAAGGTGAGGGCTCCTCACATCCTCACATTGTTTTTAATGGGAGCCTCCAGCAGCGAGAGCTATTTGGACCGAGAAAATGACAATTTCACCATTAATTTGAGTGAGGATGAAAGATTCGTGGATGATGATATTGATAGCGAGGGACTCGATAAAAAAAAATAAAATAATAAAAAGCGACGGCTTTGGGCGGCGGCAGTGTGAGCGTTTCAGATGTAATTGGACACATTTACTAGGATAAATCCGGAAGATCCCTTATCTGCTTATTGTTTAAATATTGTTTTAGTGAGATTGTAAAGACATACCTCGAGGTCGGATGGCTGCGGTGAACACGCAGTGTCTCTGAGAGAAGCCGAGGAGCCAGGCTCACAGCTGCCTTTTAAACAGCTACTGCAGGAGGACAAATAATCCAATGATGTCTCCGGTAAGATATATGTCACAATTTTTCCATCCAAAAACATGCTGGTTGACGTAGAGAAACATGTTCGCTTGACCGCTCTGTGTTAAAAACAAAGAAACACCGGCTGTGTCTCGGTGCCAAAGACAGCTGCAATCCACCGCTTTCCACCAACAGCATTCTTCTTTGACGTCTCCATTATTAATTGAACAAATTGCAAAAGATTCAGCAACACAGATGTCCAAATTACTGTGTAATTATACGATGAAAAGAGACGACTTTTAGCCTTAAGTGGTGCTGGGATAATATTTCCTGACATTCCGTGATGTCACGCGCACACGTCATCATTCTGCGACGTTTTCAACACGACACATTGCGGGAAATTTTAAATTGCTATTTAGTAAACTAAAAAGGCTGTATTGGCATGTGTTGCAATGTTAATATTTCATCATTGTTATATAAACTATCAGACTGTGTGGTGGCTCGTAGTGGCTTTCAGTAGGCCTTTAAATGTAAATATAAACAGAATACAATGATTTGCAAATCCTTTTCAACCCATATTCAATTGAATGCACTACAAAGACAACATATTTGATGTTCAAACTGATAAACTAATTTTTTTTTTTGCAAATAATAATTAACTTAGAATTTCATGGCTGCAACACGTGCCGAAGTAGTTGGGAAAGGGCATGTTCACCACTGTGTTACATCACCTTTTCTTTTAACAACACTCAATAAACGTTTGGGAACTGAGGAAAGTAATTGTTGAAGCTTTGAAAGTGGAATTCTTTCCCATTTTTTTTAATGTAGAGCTTCAGTCGTTCAACAGTCCGGGGTCTCCGCTGTCGTATTTTACGCTTCATAATGCGCCACACATTTTCCATGGGAGACAGGTCTGGACTGCAGGCGGGCCAGTAAAGTACCCGCACTCTTTTTTTTTTTTACGAAGCCACGCTGTTGTAACACGTGCTGAATGTGGCTTGTCTTTGTCTTGCTGAAATAAGCAGGGGCGCTTAGATGGCAGCATTTGTTGTTCCAAAAGCTGTATGTACCTTTCAGCATTAATGGTGCCTTCACAGATGTGTAAGTTACCCATTCCTTTGGCACTAATGCACCTCCATACCATCACACATGCTGGCTTTTGAACTTTGCGTCGATAACAGTGTGGATGGGTCGCTTCTCCTTTGGTCCGGATGACACAATGTCAAATATTTCCAAAAACAATTTGAAAGGTGGACTCGTCAGACCACAGAACACTTTTCCACTTTGCATCAGTCCATTTTAGATGATCTCGGGCCCAGAGAAGCCGGCGGCGTTTCTGGATGTTGTTGATTAATGGCTTTCGCTTTGCATAGTAGAGCTTTAACTTGCACTTACAGATGTAGCGACCAACTGTATTTAATGACAGTGGTTTTCTGAGGTGTTCCTGAGCCCATGTGGTGATATCCTTTAGATATTGATGTCGGTTTTTTATACAGTGCCGTCTGAGGGATGGAAGGTCACGGTCATTCAATGTAGGTTTCCGGCCATGCCGCTTACGTGGAGTGATTTCTCCAGATTCTCTGAACCTTTTGATGATATTATGGAACGTAGATGTTGAAATCCCTAAATTTCTTGCAGTTTCACTTTGAGAAACGTTCTTTTCAAACTGTTTGACTATTTGCTCACGCAGTTGTGGACAAAGGGATGTACCTCGCCCCATCCTTTCTTGTGAAAGACTGAGCAGTTTTTGGGAAGCTGTTTTTATACCCAATCATGGCACCCACCTGTTCCCAATTAGCCTGCACACCTGTGGGATGTTCCAAATAAGTGTTTGATGAGCATTTCTCAACATTATCAGTATTTATTGCCACCTTTCCCAACTTCTTTGTCACGTGTTGCTGGCATCAAATTCTAAAGTTAATAATTATTTGCAAAATCAAGTTTATGAGTTTGAATATCAAATATCTTGTCTTTGTAGCATATTCAACTGAATATGGGTTGAAAAGGATTTGCAAATCATTGTATTCTGTTTATATTTACATCCAACACAATTTCCCAACTCATATGGAAACAGGGTTTGTACATACATACAATACCTACACATATCCTGTATACACACAATACATTATATAGATACAGATAAATATAAACAAAAACATGCATACAATAAAACATATGTACTGTATATACATACATACATACATACATGTATATATATTTATATATACACAATAACTACAGATCCATATACATATATAAATAAATACAAACAATAGATACATACCATATATGCATTCCATACAATAAATAAAAATGCACTGTTTATACATATATACATACATACATACAATAAGTACATATACACAGTTTAAACATACAGAGACACAATACATTTATGCAGACACACACTAAGTACATTTATACTGTATATACATGCATACATACATATTTGCAATGCATTTATGCAAACATACAATACATCCATATACATATAGATACAATGAATACAAATAATAAATACATGTGTACATATAAACACACATAAAATACATACATGTATATTGTGTAAACATACATTCATACAATACATACATATGCATATAGATACACACATACAATATATACATAATGTATATATAGACATGCATGAATACATACAATAAGTACATGTATAATGTATACATATGCATACATACCTACCTACAAAAACTACATATATACTGTATATACATGCATACATATACACACAATAACTACATATACATATACATAAATACGTACAATAAATACATACAGTATATGCATTCCATACAATAAAAACATATACACTGTTTATACATACATACATACAATACATTTATGCAGACATACAAAAAGTACATGTATAATGTAAACATATACATACATACATACCTACACTAACTACATATATACTGTATCAACATGCATACATACATAACTACAATACATTTATGCAAACATACAATAAATACATATACATATACATATAGATACAATGAATACATCAGGGGTCACCAACGCGGGCACCAGGTCGCCCGTAAGGACCAGATGAGTCGCCCGCTGGCCTGTTCTAAAAATAGCTCAAATAGCAGCACTTACCAGTGAGCTGCCTCAATTTTTTAAATTGTATTTATTTACTTGCAAGCTGGTCTCTATTTACTCGACATTTTTTATTCTAAGAGAGACAAAACTCAAATAGAATTTGAAAATCCAGGAAAATATTTTAAAGCCTTGGTCTTCACTTGTTTAAATAAATTCATTCATTTTTTTACTTTGCTTCTTATAACTTTCAGAAAGACAATTTTAGAAAAAAATACAACCTTAAAAATGATTTTAGGATTTTTAAACACATATACCTTTTTACCTTTTAAATTCCTTCCTCTTCTTTTCTGACAATTTAAATAAATGTTCAAATATTTTTTTATTGTAAAGAATAATAATTACATTTTAATATAATTCTTCATTTTAGCTTCTGTTTTTTCGACAAAGAATATTTGTGAAATATTTCTTCAAACTTATTATGATTAAAATTCAAAAAAACGATTCCGGTAAATTTAGAAAATATGTAGAATCAAATTTAAATCTTATTTCAAAGTCTTTTGAATTTCTTTTAAAAATTTTGTTCTGGAAAATCTAGAAGAAATAATGATTTGTCTTTGTTAGAAATATAGCTTGGTCCAATTTGTTATATATTCTAACAAAGTGCAGATTGGAAATTTTGATGACATTAAAACATGTCATCAAAATTCTAAAATTATTCAGGAAAAATTACTAATGATGTTCCATAAATCCTTTTTTTAAATTTTTTCAAAAAGATTCGAATTAGCTAGTTTTTCTCCTTATTTTTTTCGGTTGAATTTTAAAGAGTCGAAATTGAAGATAAACTATGTTTCAAAATTTAATTTTCATTTTTTGTGTGTTTTCTCCTCTTTTAAATCATTCAATTAAATGTTTTTTTCATCATTTATTCTCTAGAAAAAAACCTTCCGTAAAAGGAAAAAAAATGTACGCCGGAATGACGGACAGAATCAACCATTTTTAAAAAATATATATAGATTTATTTATTAAAGGTAAATTGAGAAAATTGGCTATTTCTGGCAATTTATTTAAGTGTGTATCAAACTGGTAGCCCTTCGCATTAATCAGTACCCAAGAAGTAGCTCTTGGTTTCAAAAAGGTTGCTGACCCCTGGAATACATATATATGAATACAAATAATAAATACATGTGTACATATAAATAAAAACACACATAAAATACATACATATATACTGTGTAAACATACATTCATACAACACATATAAATGCATAGATACACACATACAATATATACATAATATATATATATATACACATATGCATAAATATATATATACATACATACATTAGGTATATATGCATATATATACACATTTGTGATATTCAGGTTTTGTTGTGATGTGATGACGTCACAGGCGGCAGGAAGTTGACGTCACAGCGGTGGAAAAGAAGCAGGAGGTGAAAGTCGACATTAGAAGACAAAATGCCGCACGTCTAAGTGTTCCTAGGAGACGTTTGCACCGAGGTAGCCTCAGTGGTCGTCGCGCAGGTGAGTTTGAGGCGCGCAGCTTCGTGCAAACACGCCTTTTTCCCTCAATGGCGCCGCGCGGAGGGTCGACATCTTTGTGTAGCTTGGCTGCTAGCCGACATGCTAACTAACGCGCTAGCTGCGCGCGCTCGCGATAAAACCCCGCCAATGTCGATCGCGGTGCGTGTGCACGATGCGTGTGCATGGTGCGTGTGCACGGTACGTGCGTCTTTGCCAATCTTTGTGTTGTTGTTGTTGCAAAGCGGGAAAAGGGGGGGGAGGGTGCTAGCAAGTTAGCCTTAGCATGCTGCTTCTAGTTGCTGCACAAAATGGACGTTTAATGTCGTGAAATAGTCAACATTGACACATTTACGTTGCCGCGGATCCATTTACGGCATGAAAGTCAATTCAATGATATTTTTGTCTCCTGTGGGTGGACGGAACCGCTCACTGAATGTGATATCAGCATGATGGCCGATACAGGTGTACTCACTGAATGTGGTATCAGCATGATGGCCGATACAGGTGCACTCACTGAATGTGGTATCAGCATGATGGCCGATACAGGTGTACTCACGGAATGTGATATCAGCATGATGGCCGATACAGGTGTACTCTCTGAATGTGGCATCAGCATGCTGGCCGATACAGATGTACTCACTGAATGTGGTATCAGCATTGTGGCCGATACAGGTGTACACTCTGAATGTGGTATCAGCTTGATGGCCGATACAGATGTAATCACCAAATGTGGCATCAGCTTGATGGCCGATACGGATGTACTCACTGAATGTGGTATCATCATGGTGGCCGATACAGGTGTACTCTCTGAATGTGGTGTCAGCTTGATGGCCGATACAGATGTAATCGCTAAATGTGGCATCGGCATGATGGCCGATATAGATGTATTCATTTAATGAGGTGTCAGGCTGATTGTTGAGACAGTTGATCACTAAATGTGGTGTCAAGATGATGTCCGATACAGGTGTACTCACTGAATGTGATATCAGCATGATGGCCGATACAGGTGTACTCTCTGAATGTGGTGTCAGCTTGATGGCCGATACAGATGTAATCGCTAAATGTGGCATCGGCATGATGGCCGATATAGATGTATTCAGTTAATGAGGTGTCAGGCTGATTGTTGATACAGTTGATCACTAAATGTGGTGTCAAGATGATGTCCGATACAGGTGTACTCACTGAATGTGATATCAGCATGATGGCCGATACAGGTGTACTCTCTGAATGTGGCATCAGCATGCTGGCCGATATAGATGTACTCACTGAATGTGGTATCAGCATGGTGGCCGATATAGGTGTACACTCTGAATGTGGTATCAGCTTTATGGCCGATACAGATGTAATCACTAAATGTGGCATCAGCATTATGGCCGATACGGATGTACTCACTGAATGTGGTATCATCATGGTGGCCGATACAGGTGTATGCTCTGAATGTGGTATCAGCTTGATGGCCGATACAGATGTAATCGCTAAATGTGGCATCGGCATGATGGCCGATACGGATGTATTCATTTAATGAGGTGTCAGGCTGATTGTTGAGACAGTTGATCACTAAATGTGGTGTCAAGATGATGTCCGATACAGGTGTACTCACTGAATGTGATATCAGCATGATGGCCGATACAGGTGTACTCTCTGAATGTGGCATCAGCATGCTGGCCAGTACAGATGTACTCACTGAATGTGGTATCAGCATGGTGGCCGATATAGGTGTACACTCTGAATGTGGTATCAGCTTTATGGCCGACACAGATGTAATCACTAAATGTGGCATCAGCATGATGGCCGATACGGATGTACTCACTGAATGTGGTATCATCATGGTGGCCGATACAGGTGTACTCTGAATGTGGTATCAGCTTGATGGCCGATACAGATGTATTCGTTTAATGAGGTGTCAGGCTGATTGTTGATACAGTTGATCACTAAATGTGGTGTCAAGATGATGGCCGATACAGATGTACACACTATAAGTGGTATCAGGATGATGGTCGATACCGGTGATTACTAAATGTGGTGTCACTATGATGACTGATAAAATTATTCACTACATGTGGTGTCAGGATGATGGTCGATACAGATAATTACTAAATGTGGTTGTCAGGATGATGGCTGATACAGATGATCACTAAATGTGGTGTCAGGATGATGGCTGATACAGATGTACTCACTAACTTTGATGTCAGGATGATGGCCGATACATATGTACTCACTAAATGTGGTATCAAGAGGATGGCCAATACCGATGTATACATTTAATGTGGTGTCAGGCTGATGGTTGATACAGATAATTACTAAATGTGGTTGTCAGGATGATGGCTGATACTGATGTACTCACTAAATGTGGTGTCAGGATGATGGCCGATACATGTGTACTCACTAAATGTGGTATCAAGATAATGGCAAATACCGATGTATACATTTGTGGTGTCAGGCTGATGGTCGATAAAGTTGATCACTAAATGTGGTGTCAGGATGATGGCCGATACTGATGTACTCACTAACTTTGATGTCAGGATGATGGCCGATACATGTGTACTCACTAAATGTGGTATCAAGATAATGGCAAATACCGATGTATACATTTGTGGTGTCAGGCTGATGGTCGATAAAGTTGATCACTAAATGTGGTGTCAGGATGATGGCCGATACTGATGATTACTAAATGTGGGGTCTGTATGATGACCGATAAAGTTAATCACTACATGTGGTGTCAGGAAGATGGCCGATACAGATGTACTCACTAAATGTGGTATCAGGATGATTGCCGATACCGATGATTACTAAATGCGGTGTTAGTGTGATGGTCGATACAGATAATCACTAAGTGTGGTGACAAGATGATGTCCGAAACAGATGCACTTATTAAATGTGGTATCCGGAGGATGGCCGATACAGATGATCACTAAATGTGGTATCAGGATGACGGCCGATACAAATGATCACTAAATGTGGTGTCAGTATGATGGCCGATACAGATGATTACTAAATGTGGTGTCAGGATGTTGGCCGATACAGATGATCACTAAATGTGGTATCAGGATGATGGCCGATAACGAGTATTACTAAATGCGGTGTTAGTATGATTGCCGATACAGATAATCACTAAATGTGGTGACAGGATGATGGCCGATACAGATAATTACTAAATGTGGTGTCAGGATGATGGCCGATACAGATGATCAGTAAATGTGGTGTCAGGATGATGGCCGATACAGATGATTTCTAAATGTGGTGTCAGGAAAACAGCCAATACAGATGATCACTAAATTTGGTGTCAGAATGACGGCTGATACAGATGATCAGTAAATGTGGTGTCAGGATGATGGCTGATACAGATCCATCCATCCATTTTTCTACCGCTTATTCCCTTTCTTTGGGGTCGTGGGAGTCGCTGGTGCCTAACTCAGCTACAATCGGGCGGAAGGCGGTGTACACCCTGGACAAGTCGCTATCTCATCACAGGGCCAACACAGATAGACAGATGTTTTCATTTATGTGGTGTCAGGATGATGGCCGATAGAGATGATCACTAAATGTGGTGTCAGGATGATGGCCGATACAGATTCAGTCACTAAATGTGGTGTCAGGATGATGAGCGATACAGATGATCCCTAAATGTGGTGTCAGAATAATGGCCGATACTGATGATCACTAAATGTGGTGTCAGAATGACAGTTGATACAGATGATCACTAAATGTGGTGTCAGCAAGATGGCCGATACAGATGATCACTAAATGTGGTTTCAGCATGATGGCCGATACAGATGATTACTTAATGTGGTGTCAGAATGATGGCCGATACAGATGATCACTAAATGTGGTTTTAGAATGATGGCCGATACAGATGTATCCACTAAATATGGTGTCAGGATGATGGCTGATTAGGATGATCACTAAATGTGGTATCAGCATGATGGCCGATACAGTTGTACTCACTAAATGTGGTTTCAGCATGATGGCCGATACAGATGATTACTTAATGTGGTGTCAGAATGATGGCCGATACAGATGATCACTAAATGTGGTTTTAGAATGATGGCCGATACAGATGTATCCACTAAATATGGTGTCAGGATGATGGCTGATTAGGATGATCACTAAATGTGGTATCAGCATGATGGCCGATACAGTTGTACTCACTAAATGTGGTGTCAGGATGACGGCCGATACAGATGTTCACTAAATGTGGTGTCAGGATGATGGCCGATACAGATGATCAGTAAATGTGGTGTCAGGAAAACGGCCGATACAGATGATCACTAAATGTGGTGTCAGGATGACGGCCGATACAGATGATCACTAAATGTGGTGTCAGGATGATGGCCGATACAGATGATCACTACATGTGGTGTCAGGATGATGGCCGATACAGATGTACCCACTAAATATGGTGTCAGGATGATGGCTGATTAGGATGGTCACTAAATGTGGTATCAGCATGATGGCCGATACAGTTGTACTCACTAAATGTGGTGTCAGGATGACGGCCGATACAGATGTTCACTAAATGTGGTGTCAGGATGATGGCCGATACAGATGATCAGTAAATGTGGTGTCAGGAAAACGGCCGATACAGATGATCACTAAATGTGGTGTCAGGAAAACGGCCGATACAGATGATCACTAAATGTGGTGTCAGGATGACGGTTGATACAGATGATCACTAAATGTGGTGTCAGGATGACGGTTGATACAGATGATCACTAAATGTGGTGTCAGGATGATGGCTGATACAGATGATCACTAAATGTGGTATCAGCATGATGGTCGATACAGTTGTACTCACTAAATGTGGTGTCAGGAAGATGGCCGATACCGAAGATTACTAAAAGTGGTGTCAGGATGATGGCCTATACAGATGATCACAAAATGTGGTATCAGCATGATGGCCGATACAGTTGTACTCACTAAATGTGGTGTCAGGAGGATGGCCGATACCGAAGATTACTAAAAGTGGTGTCAGGATGATGGCCGATACAGATGCACTCACTAAACGGGGTGTTAGGATGATGGCCGATACAGATGATCACTAAATGTGGTATCAACATGATGGTCGATACAGTTGTACTCACTAAATGTGGTGTCAAGATGATGGCCGATACAGATGTACTCACTAAATGTGGTGTCAGGAGGATGGCTGATACAGATGATCACTAAATGTGGTATCAGCATGATGGTCGACACAGTTGTACTCACTAAATGTGGTGTCAGGATGATAGCCGATACAGATGCACTCACTAAACGTGGTGTTAGGATGATGGCCGATACAGATGATCACTAAATGTGGTATCAGGATGATGGCCAATACAAATGATCACTAAATGTGGTGTCAGGATGATGGCCGATACACATTCAGTCACTAAATGTGGTGTCAGGATGATGAGCGATACAGATGATCCCTAAATGTGGTGTCAGAATAATGACTGATACTGATGATCATTAAATGTGGTATCAGCATGATGGCCGATACAGATGTACTCACTGAATGTGGTGTCAGGATAATGGGCAATACAGATGATCACTAAATGTGGTATCAGGCTGATAGTCGATGCAGATGATCACTACATGTGGTGTCAGGATGATGGCTGATACAGATGATCATTAAATGTGGTGTCCGGCTGATGGTCGATACAGATGATCACTAAATGTGGTGTCAGTATGATGGCTGATACAGATGATCACTAAATTTGGTGTCAGCATGATGGCCGATACAGATGATCACTAAATGTAGTGCCAGAATGATGGCCAAGACATATGATCACTAAATGTGGTATCAGCATGATGTCCGATACAGATGATCACTAAATGTGGTGTCAGTATGATGGCCGATACAGATGTACCCACTACATGTGGTGTCAGGATGATGGCCGATACAGATGATCATTAAATGTGGTGTCCGGCTGATGGCCGATACAGATGATTACTAAATGTGGTGTCAGGATGTTGGCCGATACAGATGATCACTAAATGTGGTATCAGGATGATGGCCGATAACGAGTATTACTAAATGCGGTGTTAGTATGATTGCCGATACAGATAATCACTAAATGTGGTGACAGGATGATGGCCGATACAGATAATTACTAAATGTGGTGTCAGGATGATGGCCGATACAGATGATCAGTAAATGTGGTGTCAGGATGATGGCCGATACAGATGATTTCTAAATGTGGTGTCAGGAAAACAGCCAATACAGATGATCACTAAATTTGGTGTCAGAATGACGGCTGATACAGATGATCAGTAAATGTGGTGTCAGGATGATGGCTGATACAGATCCATCCATCCATTTTTCTACCGCTTATTCCCTTTCTTTGGGGTCGTGGGAGTCGCTGGTGCCTAACTCAGCTACAATCGGGCGGAAGGCGGTGTACACCCTGGACAAGTCGCTATCTCATCACAGGGCCAACACAGATAGACAGATGTTTTCATTTATGTGGTGTCAGGATGATGGCCGATAGAGATGATCACTAAATGTGGTGTCAGGATGATGGCCGATACAGATTCAGTCACTAAATGTGGTGTCAGGATGATGAGCGATACAGATGATCCCTAAATGTGGTGTCAGAATAATGGCCGATACTGATGATCACTAAATGTGGTGTCAGAATGACAGTTGATACAGATGATCACTAAATGTGGTGTCAGCAAGATGGCCGATACAGATGATCACTAAATGTGGTTTCAGCATGATGGCCGATACAGATGATTACTTAATGTGGTGTCAGAATGATGGCCGATACAGATGATCACTAAATGTGGTTTTAGAATGATGGCCGATACAGATGTATCCACTAAATATGGTGTCAGGATGATGGCTGATTAGGATGATCACTAAATGTGGTATCAGCATGATGGCCGATACAGTTGTACTCACTAAATGTGGTTTCAGCATGATGGCCGATACAGATGATTACTTAATGTGGTGTCAGAATGATGGCCGATACAGATGATCACTAAATGTGGTTTTAGAATGATGGCCGATACAGATGTATCCACTAAATATGGTGTCAGGATGATGGCTGATTAGGATGATCACTAAATGTGGTATCAGCATGATGGCCGATACAGTTGTACTCACTAAATGTGGTGTCAGGATGACGGCCGATACAGATGTTCACTAAATGTGGTGTCAGGATGATGGCCGATACAGATGATCAGTAAATGTGGTGTCAGGAAAACGGCCGATACAGATGATCACTAAATGTGGTGTCAGGATGACGGCCGATACAGATGATCACTAAATGTGGTGTCAGGATGATGGCCGATACAGATGATCACTACATGTGGTGTCAGGATGATGGCCGATACAGATGTACCCACTAAATATGGTGTCAGGATGATGGCTGATTAGGATGGTCACTAAATGTGGTATCAGCATGATGGCCGATACAGTTGTACTCACTAAATGTGGTGTCAGGATGACGGCCGATACAGATGTTCACTAAATGTGGTGTCAGGATGATGGCCGATACAGATGATCAGTAAATGTGGTGTCAGGAAAACGGCCGATACAGATGATCACTAAATGTGGTGTCAGGAAAACGGCCGATACAGATGATCACTAAATGTGGTGTCAGGATGACGGTTGATACAGATGATCACTAAATGTGGTGTCAGGATGACGGTTGATACAGATGATCACTAAATGTGGTGTCAGGATGATGGCTGATACAGATGATCACTAAATGTGGTATCAGCATGATGGTCGATACAGTTGTACTCACTAAATGTGGTGTCAGGAAGATGGCCGATACCGAAGATTACTAAAAGTGGTGTCAGGATGATGGCCTATACAGATGATCACAAAATGTGGTATCAGCATGATGGCCGATACAGTTGTACTCACTAAATGTGGTGTCAGGAGGATGGCCGATACCGAAGATTACTAAAAGTGGTGTCAGGATGATGGCCGATACAGATGCACTCACTAAACGGGGTGTTAGGATGATGGCCGATACAGATGATCACTAAATGTGGTATCAACATGATGGTCGATACAGTTGTACTCACTAAATGTGGTGTCAAGATGATGGCCGATACAGATGTACTCACTAAATGTGGTGTCAGGAGGATGGCTGATACAGATGATCACTAAATGTGGTATCAGCATGATGGTCGACACAGTTGTACTCACTAAATGTGGTGTCAGGATGATAGCCGATACAGATGCACTCACTAAACGTGGTGTTAGGATGATGGCCGATACAGATGATCACTAAATGTGGTATCAGGATGATGGCCAATACAAATGATCACTAAATGTGGTGTCAGGATGATGGCCGATACACATTCAGTCACTAAATGTGGTGTCAGGATGATGAGCGATACAGATGATCCCTAAATGTGGTGTCAGAATAATGACTGATACTGATGATCATTAAATGTGGTATCAGCATGATGGCCGATACAGATGTACTCACTGAATGTGGTGTCAGGATAATGGGCAATACAGATGATCACTAAATGTGGTATCAGGCTGATAGTCGATGCAGATGATCACTACATGTGGTGTCAGGATGATGGCTGATACAGATGATCATTAAATGTGGTGTCCGGCTGATGGTCGATACAGATGATCACTAAATGTGGTGTCAGTATGATGGCTGATACAGATGATCACTAAATTTGGTGTCAGCATGATGGCCGATACAGATGATCACTAAATGTAGTGCCAGAATGATGGCCAAGACATATGATCACTAAATGTGGTATCAGCATGATGTCCGATACAGATGATCACTAAATGTGGTGTCAGTATGATGGCCGATACAGATGTACCCACTACATGTGGTGTCAGGATGATGGCCGATACAGATGATCATTAAATGTGGTGTCCGGCTGATGGTCGATACAGATGATCACTACATGTGGTGTCAGTATGATGGCTGATACAGATGATCACTAAATGTGGTGTCAGCATGATGGCCGATACAGATGATCACTAAATGTGGTGTCAGTATGATGGCTGATACAGATGATCACTAAATGTGGTGTCAGCATTATGGCCGATACAGATGATCACTAAATGTAGTGCCAGAAGGATGGCCAATACAGATGATCACTAAATGTGGTATCAGCATGATGGCCGATACAGATGTACCCACTACATGTGGTGTCAGGATGATGGCTGATACAGATGATCACTAAATGTGGTGTCAGGATGATGGCCGATACAGATGCACTCACTAAATGTAGTGTCAGGATGATTCGCAATACAGATGACCACTAAATTTGGTGTCAGAATGATGAACGATACAGATGAACTCACTAAATGTGGTGTCAGGATGATGGCCGATACAGATGATCATTAAATGTGGTGTCAGGATGATGGCCGATACAGATGCTCACTAAATGTTGCGTGAATATAGATGATGGCCGATACAGATACTCACTAAATGTGGCGTGAAGATAGATGATGGCCGATACAGATGCTCACTAAATGTGGCGTGAAGATAGATGATGGCCGATACAGATGCTCACTAAATGTGGCGTGAAGATAGATGATGGCCGATACAGATGCTCACTTAATGTGGCATGAATATCGATGCTGGCTTTGTCCCACACATGCTGCTGGAGACGGTCAGGGGGTAGATATCTATGTTCAATCATCTCCAGTCTTAATTAGATACTACATGTATCACGCTATCATATGTATCATGGTATCACACTATCATATGTATCCCGGTATCATGTATAACGGAATCATATCTGTCTGTGTTTAATCCATCCATCCATTATCTACTGCTTAATCCCTTTGGGGTCGCGGTCTGTGTTTAATATGTATCAAAATACACATATGGTATCATACGTATCAAAGTATGGTATGTATCACGGTACTAAAGTATTCCTGAATCATATGAGTCACTGTATCATAGTATTACAGTATCACAGTATCATAGTATTGCAGTATCATACATATCACAGTTTCATATGTGTCACAATATCATAGTATTCCTGTATCATATGTATCACAGTACCATAATATCACAGTGTCTTATATGACATAGTATCACAATATTGTATGTTGCACAGTGTATGTGGAACAGTATCATACGTATCACGGTATCATAGTATTCCTGTATCGTATGTATCACAGTATCATATCATCACAGTATTGTATGTGTCATGTGACACACTATTATAGCAGTATCATACGTATCACAGTATGGTATGTATGACGGTATCATAGTATTCCTGTATCACGGTATTTCAGTATCACATATATCACAGTATCATAGTATCACAGTATGTGTATCACAGTATCGTATGTTCCACGGTATCATATTTATTACTGTATCATAGTATTACAGTATCATATGCATCATAGTATTGTATGCATCATGTGTATCACAGTATCATATGTATCACAGTACAAGATGTATTACTTTATCATATTATCATAGTATTGTTATGTATTACAATTAATGTATTACTGTGTCATATGTATCACACTATCATATGTATCACACAGTATTGTATGTATTGTACAGTATCATCGTATTACAGTACCATAAGCATCACAGTATCGTACGTATTATTGTATCATAGTATCACAGTATCATAGTTTTACAGTATCATACGTATCACAGTATCATATATATATCACTTAAGGCTAGGCGATATGGCCTTTTTTTGATATTGCGATATTTTTAGGCCATACCGCGATACAGCATATATATGTGGATATTTTGCCTTAGCCTTGAATGAACACTTGATACATATAATGACAGCAGTATGATGATTCTATGTGTCTACATTCAAACATTCTTCTTCATACTGCATTCATATATGCTACTTTTAAACTTCCATGCAGAGAGGGAAATCACAACTAAGTCAATTGACCAAAAGTGTATTTATTAAAGTTATTAGCAGGTGACTTTTCAAACGATGCTACACATTAGCAGTAATAATACTTTTGGTAGCAAGGCTTGTGCTCCACACTTGACACATTAAAGTTGTCTGTTCGACATCTTCCCGCTTGAAGCCGAACCACCGCCAGACAATGGACCCCCTGCTGTTTTTCTTGGGAATTAATTCTTCATTCGTTTGTTACCAGATTGTATCGTATCGAGGGTATCACAATATCATATGAATCAGAGTATCATAGTTGTACAGTATCGTATGTTTCACAGTATTATAGTAGTACAGTATTGTATGTATCAGAGTATCATAGTAGTACAGTATGGTATGTATCAGAGTATCATAGTAGTACAGTATGGTATGTATCAGAGTATCATAGTAGTACAGTATGGTATGTATCGCACTATCCAAGTAGTACAGCATGGTATGTATCAGTATCATAGTAGTACAGTATGGTATGTATCGCACTATCCAAGTAGTACAGCATGGTATGTATCAGTATCATAGTAGTACAGTATGGTATGTATCGCACTATCCAAGTAGTACAGCGTGGTATGTATCAGTATCATAGTAGTACAGTATGGTATGTATCGCAGTGTCATAGTAGTACAGTATTGTATGTATCAGAGTATCATAGTAGTACAGTATGGTATGTATCAGAGTATCATAGTAGTACAATATGGTATGTATCAGAGTATCATAGTAGTACAGTATGGTATGTATCGCAGTATCATAGTAGTACAGTATGGTATGTATCGCACTATCCAAGTAGTACAGCATGGTATGTATCAGTATCATAGTAGTACAGTATGGTATGTATCGCAGTGTCATAGTAGTACAGTATGGAATGTATCATAGCAGTACAGTATGGTATGTATCGCAGTATCATAGTAGTACAGTATGGTATGTATCAAAGTATCATAGTAGTACAGTATGGCATGTATCAGAGTATCATAGTAGTACAGTATGGTATGTATCAGAGTATCATATTAGTACAGTATGGTATGTATCGCAGTATCATAGTAGTACAGTATGGTATGTATCGCAGTATATCATAGTAGTACAGTATGGTATGTATCGTAGTATCATAGTAGTACAGTATGGTATGTATCGCAGTATCCAAGTAGTACAGTATGGTATGTATCAGTATCATAGTAGTACAGTATGGTATGTATCGCACTATAAAAGTAGTACACCATGGTATGTATCAGTATCATAGTAGTACAGTATGGTATGTATTGCACTATCCAAGTAGTACAGCATGGTATGTATCAGTATCATAGTAGTACAGTATGGTATGTATCGCAGTGTCATAGTAGTACAGTATTGTATGTATCAGAGTATCATAGTAGTACAGTATGGTATGTATCAGAGTATCATAGTAGTACAATATGGTATGTATCAGAGTATCATAGTAGTACAGTATGGTATGTATCAGAGTATCATAGTAGTACAGTATGGTATGTATCGCAGTATCATAGTAGTACAGTATGGTATGTATCAAAGTATCATAGTAGTACAGTATGGCATGTATCAGAGTATCATAGTAGTACAGTATGGTATGTATCAGAGTATCATATTAGTACAGTATGGTATGTATCGCAGTATCATAGTAGTACAGTATGGTATGTATCGCAGTATCATAGTAGTACAGTATGGTATGTATCGCAGTATCATAGTAGTACAGTATGGTATGTATCGCAGTATCCAAGTAGTACAGTATGGTATGTATCAGTATCATAGTAGTACAGTATGGTATGTATCGCACTATAAAAGTAGTACACCATGGTATGTATCAGTATCATAGTAGTACAGTATGGTATGTATTGCACTATCCAAGTAGTACAGCATGGTATGTATCAGTATCATAGTAGTACAGTATGGTATGTATCGCAGTGTCATAGTAGTACAGTATTGTATGTATCAGAGTATCATAGTAGTACAGTATGGTATGTATCAGAGTATCATAGTAGTACAATATGGTATGTATCAGAGTATCATAGTAGTACAGTATGGTATGTATCAGAGTATCATAGTAGTACAGTATGGTATGTATCGCAGTATCATAGTAGTACAGTATGGTATGTATCGCACTATCCAAGTAGTACAGCATGGTATGTATCAGTATCATAGTAGTACAGTATGGTATGTATCGCAGTGTCATAGTAGTACAGTATGGAATGTATCATAGTAGTACAGTATGGTATGTATCGCAGTATCATAGTAGTACAGTATGGTATGTATCAAAGTATCATAGTAGTACAGTATGGTATGTATCAGAGTATCATATTAGTACAGTATGGTATGTATCGCAGTATCATAGTAGTACAGTATGGTATGTATCGCAGTATCATAGTAGTACAGTATGGTATGTATCGCAGTGTCATAGTAGTACAGTATGGAATGTATCAGAGTATCATAGTAGTACAGTATGGTATGTATCGCAGTATCCAAGTAGTACAGTATGGTATGTATCAGTATCATAGTAGTACAGTATGGTATGTATCGCAGTGTCATAGTAGTACAGTATGGAATGTATCAGAGTATCATAGTAGTACAGTATGGAATGTATCAGAGTATCATAGTAGTACAGTATGGTATGTATCAGAGTATCATAGTAGTACACTATGCTATGTATCGCAGTATCATAGTAGTACAGTATGGTATGTATCAGAGTATCATAGTAGTACAGTATGGTATGTATCGCAGTATCATAGTAGTACAGTATGGTATGTATCAGAGTATCATAGTAGTACAGTATGGTATGTATCGCAGTATCATAGTACAGTATGGTATGTATCGCAGTATCATAGTAGTACAGTATGGTATGTATCGCAGTATCATAGTAGTACAGTATCGTATGTATCAGTATCATAGTAGTACAGTATGATATGTATCGCAGTATAATAGTAGTACAGTATGGTATGTATCAGAGTACCATAGTAGTACAGTATGGTATGTATCGCAGTATCATAGTAGTACAGTATGGTATGTATCGCAGTATCATAGTAGTACAGTATGGAATGTATCAGAGTATCATAGTAGTACAGTATGGTATGTATCGCAGTATCTTAGTAGTACAGTATGGTATGTATCAGAGTATCATAGTAGTACAGTATGGTATGTATCAGAGTATCATAGTAGTACAGTATGGTATGTATCAGAGTATCATAGTAGTACAGTATGGTATGTATCGCACTATCCAAGTAGTACAGCATGGTATGTATCAGTATCATAGTACAGTATGGTATGTATCGCACTATCCAAGTAGTACAGCATGGTATGTATCAGTATCATAGTAGTACAGTATGGTATGTATCGCACTATCCAAGTAGTACAGCATGGTATGTATCAGTATCATAGTAGTACAGTATGGTATGTATCGCAGTGTCATAGTAGTACAGTATGGAATGTATCATAGTAGTACAGTATGGTATGTATCGCAGTATCATAGTAGTACAGTATGGTATGTATCGCAGTATCATAGTAGTACAGTATGGTATGTATCAGAGTATCGTAGTAGTACACTATGGTATGTATCGCAGTATCATAGTAGTACAGTATGGTATGTATCAGAGTATCATAGTAGTACAGTATGGTATGTATCGCAGTATCATTGTAGTACAGTATGGTATGTATCAGAGTATCATAGTAGTACAGTATGGTATGTATCGCAGTATCATAGTAGTACAGTATGGTATGTATCGCAGTATCATAGTAGTACAGTATGGTATGTATCGCAGTATCATAGTAGTACAGTATGGTATGTATCACAGTATCATAGTAGTACAGTATCGTATGTATCAGTATCATAGTAGTACAGTATGGTATGTATCGCAGTATAATAGTAGTACAGTATGGTATGTATCAGAGTATCATAGTAGTACAGTATGGTATGTATCGCAGTATCATAGTAGTACAGTATGGTATGTATCGCAGTATCATAGTAGTACAGTATGGTATGTATCAGAGTATCGTAGTAGTACACTATGGTATGTATCGCAGTATCATAGTAGTACAGTATGGTATGTATCAGAGTATCATAGTAGTACAGTATGGTATGTATCGCAGTATCATTGTAGTACAGTATGGTATGTATCAGAGTATCATAGTAGTACAGTATGGTATGTATCGCGGTATCATAGTAGTACAGTATGGTATGTATCGCAGTATCATAGTAGTACAGTATGGTATGTATCGCAGTATCATAGTAGTACAGTATGGTATGTATCAGTATCATAGTAGTACAGTATGGTATGTATCGCAGTATAATAGTAGTACAGTATGGTATGTATCAGAGTATCATAGTAGTACAGTATGGTATGTATCGCAGTATCATAGTAGTACAGTATGGTATGTATCGCAGTATCTTAGTAGTACAGTATGGTATGTATCAGAGTATCATAGTAGTACAGTATGGTATGTATCAGAGTATCATAGTAGTACAGTATGGTATGTATCGCAGTATCATAGTAGTACAGTATGGTATGTATCGCAGTATCATAGTAGTACAGTATGGTATGTATCGCAGTATCATATTAGTACAGTATGGAATGTATCAGAGTATCATAGTAGTACAGTATGGTATGTATCGCAGTATCATAGTAGTACAGTATGGTATGTATCAGAGTATCATATTAGTACAGTATGGTATGTATTGCAGTATCATAGTAGTACAGTATGGTATGTATCGCAGTATCATAGTAGTACAGTATGGAATGTATCGCAGTATCATAGTAGTACAGTATGGTATGTATCGCAGTATCATAGTAGTACAGTATGGTATGTATCGCAGTATCATAGTAGTACAGTATGGTATGTATCGCAGTATCCAAGTAGTACAGTATGGTATGTATCAGTATCATAGTAGTACAGTATGGTATGTATCGCAGTGTCATAGTAGTACAGTATGGAATGTATCAGAGTATCATAGTAGTACAGTATGGTATGTATCGCAGTATCATAGTAGTACAGTATGTATGTATCAGTATCATAGTAGTACAGTATGGTATGTATCGCAGTATCATAGTTGTACAGTATGGAATGTATCAGAGTATCCTAGTAGTACAGTATGGCATGTATCGCAGTATCATAGTAGTACGGTATGGTATGTATCGCAGTATCATAATAGTACAGTATGGTATGTATCAGAGTATCATAGTAGTACAGTATGGTATGTATCAGAGTATCATAGTAGTACAGTATGGTATGTATCGCAGTATCATAGTAGTACAGTATGGTATGTATCGCAGTAGCATAGTAGTACAGTATGGTATGTATCAGTATCATTGTAGTACAGTATGGTATGTATCGCAGTATCATAGTAGTACAGTATGGAATGTATCAGAATATCATAGTAGTACAGTATGGTATTTATCACAGTATCATAGTAGTACAGTATGGTATGTATCAGAGTATCATAGTAGTCCAGTATGGAATGTATCAGTATCATAGTAGTACAATACGGTATGTATCGCAGTATCATAGTAGTACAGTATGGAATGTATCAGAGTATCCTAGTAATACAGTATGGTATGTATCACAGTATCATAGTAGTACAGTATGGTATGTATCGCAGTATCATAGTAGTACAGTATGGTATGTATCAGAGTATCATAGTAGTACAGTTTGGTATGTATCAGAGTATCATAGTAGTACAGTATGGTATGTATCAGAGTATCATAGTAGTACAGTATGGTATGTATCAGAGTATCATAGTAGTACAGTTTGGTATGTATCAGAGTATCATAGTAGTACAGTATGGTATGTATCAGAGTATCATAGTAGTACAGTATGGTATGTATCAGAGTATCATAGTAGTACAGTATGGTATGTATCGCAGTATCATAGTAGTACACTATGGTATGTATCGAAGTATCATAGTAGTACAGTATGGAATGTATCAGAGTATCATAGTAGTACAGTATGGTATGTATCAGAGTATCATAATAGTCCAGTATGGTATGTATCGCAGTATCATAGTAGTACACTATGGTATGTATCGCAGTATCATAGTAGTACAGTATGGAATGTATCAGAGTATCATAGTAGTACAGTATGGTATGTATCAGAGTATCATAGTAGTCCAGTATGGAATGTATCGCAGTATCATAGTAGTACAGTATGGTATGTATCAGAGTATCATAGTAGTACAGCATGGTATGTATCGCAGTATCATAGTAATCCGGTATGGAATGTATCGCAGTATCATAGTAGTCCGGTATGGCATGTATCAGAGTATCATAGTAGTACAGCATGGTATGTATCGCAGTATCATAGTAGTACAGTATGGTATGTATCGCAGTATCATAATAGTACAGTATGGTATGTATCGCAATATCATAATAGTACAGTATGGTATGTATCGCAGTATCATAGTAGTACAGTATGGTATGTATCAGAGTATCATAGTAGTACAGTATGGTATGTATCGCAGTATCATAGTAGTACAATATGGTATGTATCGCAGTATCATAGTAGTACAGTATGGTATGTATCGCAGTATCATAGTAGTACAGTATGGTATGTATCGCAGTATCATAGTAGTACAGTATGGTATGTATCGCAGTATCATAGTAGTACAGTATGGTATGTATCGCAGTATCATAGTAGTACAGTATGGTATGTATCGCAGTATCATAGTAGTACAGTATGGTATGTATCATAGTAGTACAGTATGGTATGTATTGCAGTATCCAAGTAGTACAGTATGGTATGTATCGCAGTATCATAGTAGTACAGTATGGTATGTATCGCAGTATCATAGTAGTACAGTATGGTATGTATCACAGTATCATAGTAGTACAGTATGGTATGTATCGCAGTATCATAGTAGTACAGTATGGAATGTATCGCAGTATCATAGTAGTACAGTATGGTATGTATCAGTATCATAGTAGTACAGTATGATATGTATCGCAGTATCATAGTAGTACAGTATGGAATGTATCGCAGTATCATAGTAGTACAGTATGGTATGTATCGCAGTATCATAGTAGTACACTATGTATGTATCAGTATCATAGTAGTACAGTATGGAATGTATCGCAGTATCATAGTAGTACAGTATGGAATGTATCGCAGTATCATAGTAGTACAGTATGGTATGTATCGCAGTATCACAGTGTTTGCGTTAAGGCCCTTGTTGTGATGTGTGAATTGAGGTGAGGATGTGGTTGTGGCTGGTGCAGCCCTTTGAGACACTCCTTATTTAGGGCTATAGAGGTCAACTTTGATTGATTGATTGATTGATTTTGTGTCTTTTTACACATTGAAATCAGGATGCACAATTCTGGAAGCCCGGACGTAGTTTTTTTGTTGTTTTTTTTCTACCGGCCAATCTGCTTGTTTGTTTTTATTTGATCCATGATGGTGTTTTTTTGTTTTGTTGATATTTGATGGCTGAAATTTTGACACTTTTAGACCGAAATAAATACAGCTACAACTTCTCAAATTCACATATAGAACAAACTAGTAAAGTTTAGATCCATGAAGGAAAGAAGAAAGCAAATGAATGTTTATAAGTGAATACATTTAAATATTTATACAATGTGTTTTCTGTTCTATAATTTTTTTATGAATAAAGTAAGGTTTATGACAACCTTTTTTCAATACTGAATGTGAGCTGTAACAGGACAATGCAAGTATTTATCCTTTCTTTTCAAAACACTTACAAAAAAGTGGGACCCCCAAAATTTACTGTGGGACCCCATTTTTATGACTTGATGGGGTCCCTGGGACCCCATTTTGAAAATTCCTGGCGGCAACACTGAGTATTGTATGTATCATAGTATTACAGTATCATAAATACCATAGTATCATAGTTTTAAAGTATTATATGTATCGTAGTTTTACAGTATCATATGTACCACAGTATCATATGTACCACAGTATCATATGTGGCACAGTATCATAGTGTTACAGTATTGTATGTATCATAGTATTACAGTATCACATATACCACAGTATCATAGTGTTAAAGTATTATATGTATCATATGTAGCACAGTATCATATGTAGCACAGTATCATATGTAGCACAGTATCATATGTACCACAGTATCATATGTGGCACAGTATTGTATGTATCACAGTGTCATAGTATTACAGTATTATGCATCACAGTATCATAGTGTTACAGTATTGTATTTATCACAGTATCATATGTACCACAGTATCATATGTAGCACAGTATTATAATGTTACAGTATTGTATGCATTACAGTATCATAGTATTACAGTATCATATGTACCACAGTATCATAGAGTTACAGTATTGTATGTATCACAGTATCATAGTATTACAGTATTGTATGTATCACAGTACAATATGTATTACTGTATCATATGTAGCACAGTCTCAAAATATTACATTATCATATGTATTACAGTATCATATGTATTACAGTATTTTATGCAGCACAGTATCGTAGTGTTACAGTATTGTATGTATCATAGTATTACAGTATCACATATACCACAGTATCATAGTGTTAAAGTATAATATGTATCGTAGTTTTACAGTATCATACGTAGCACAGTATCATAGTATTACAGTATCATATGTAGCAGTATCATATGTACCACAGTATCATATGTGGTACAGTATTGTATGTATCACAGTGTCATAGTATTACAGTATTATGCATCACAGTATCATAGTATTACAGTATTGTATCTATCACAGTATCATATGTACCACAGCATCATATGTAGCACAGTATCATAATGTTACAGTATTGTATGCATTACAGTATCATAGTATTACAGTATCATAGAGTTACAGTATTGTATGTATCACAGTATCATAGTATTACAGTATTGTATGTATCACAGTACAATATGTATTACTGTATCATATGTAGCACAGTATCAAAATATTACTTTATCATATGTATTACAGTATCATATGTATTACAGTATTTTATGCAGCACAGTATCATTGTGTTACAGTATCGTATGTATCACTGTATCATAGTATTACAGTATTGTATGTATCACAGTACAATATGTATTACTGTATCATATGTAGCACAGTATCAAAATATTACTTTATCATATGTATTACAGTATCATATGTATTACAGTATTTTATGCAGCACAGTATCATTGTGTTACAGTATCGTATGTATCACTGTATCATAGTATTACAGTATTGTATGTATCACAGTACAATATGTATTACTGTGTCATAGTATTATAGTTTTGTATGTATCATAGTATTAAAGTATTATATGTATCACAGTAAAGTATGTATTACTGTATCATTGTGTTACAGTATGGAATGTATCGCAGTATTACAGTATTATATGTATCAAATTACAGTCTTATGTATCATGTATCATAGTGTTAGTGTTATATGTATCATAGTATTACAATATTATATGTATCATAGTATAACTGTACTATATGTATCACAGTACAGTATGTATTACTCTATCATAGTATTACATTATGGTGGTATGTATCACCCTTTTACACAATATTACAGTGTAATATGATGTGTGATTACATGTAATAATAAATAATGCTTCTTTTATGAACTATTTGTTTTCGTCATAAACAAATATTACTTAATAGTTGCCTTAGAAACTCTGTTGCCAATCATGCTGGTGATTGGTGTTTCCTTGGGTAGTGGGCGGAACTTCTCCCGGCCGGCCCGACATTTTGTTGACAATGACTGATCCTCTCCGTTTCTCTCTTGGTAGAACTGCGCCCCACACCAGCCGTCGGGGGCGGGCCCTGGTTGTCTGCCAGGGAGAAGATGGGCGGCGCCCTCCACCGATGAGCTGAGCCCCTCCCCCGCATGCCCGGGGTCACCGTCGGCTGCAGCGTGGTGACTCCTCCCCTAAAGACCGGCGCCGGCCTACTATGGCAATGCATGATATGAGTGGTTCCAAGGGTTTCCCCTGCAAAGAATGTGATATGGTCTGCCCCAGTACTCCCAGCCTTCTAGAACACATGAAAGCACATTACCAGCAAGGAGAGAGTGCACGTTTTGAATGTGAGCAGTGTGGACGACTTTACAAGCACGCCGCCAGCCTCGCCAACCACAAAAAGTCCCACGAAGTAGGCTCCTTCCAGTGTCCCGTCTGCACCCGCACCCTGCCCAACGCCGTGGCCCTAAAGAACCACCTTCGCATACACACCTTGTCCCCAAGTAGCGCACACGCCGAAGAGGAGAGCGAGGAGACTCCAGAGGAAGGAGGTCATCACGAGAGGGACTACGGCCTCACTCAGGACTTAGCGGACGGCTTCGGGCGCCCGCACCTGAACAACAGCGGCCTGCAGGGCCACGAAGCGGTCGAGCACGAGAAGAAAGGTTCCCCGGGGTCAGACGACGCCTGGGACCGACCGTTCAAGTGCGACCAGTGCGACAGAAGCTACCGGCACCACGGCAGCTTGGTGAACCACAAGAAGTGTCACCAGCAAGGAAGCTTCAAGTGTTCCGTGTGCTTCAAACAATTCAGCAACCTGGCCGCCCTCAACAGCCACGAAAGAAGCCACTCCAAGTTCAAGACCCCGGCCGCCCCCATGGTGAGCGGCGGCAGCGGTAGCCTCCTGGAGTCGGAACGCCGCGGCGGAAGCTCTCAGGCGTCCCAGAGCGATAGCTCCTGCTTCTGCCACCTGTGTCAGATCTCGCTGCCCAACAAGTCCGACTTCCAGGAGCACATTCTCCTGCACAACACCGCCGCACCGTCTCTTGGACTGTCCCGCAGCTTCCCCGCCATCATGCCCCACAATCTGAGTGCGGTTCGATCTCCGGCCTACACTCCGGCCCTCGGGGATCCGTTGCCTTTGCCACCTTTACCCAGTGACAAAAGGGGTCCTTATGACCCCATAATGGGCCCTCCGGTCAATAATCCCATCTATACATGTGCGTACTGCGGAGCAGGGCATCCCGACTTGGAGACTCTTAAAGTCCACTACTTGACGCACGACCCTCACTCCACCTCCCACGGCCAGGACAGTTCCATCCTCAACTCGGAGACGCTAAGTTCTGCTTCCCAGGGCTCAGTGTCTTCCCCTTCCGGAGGCCACGTGGCACAGTCCGGTTCTCCCGAGGACGCGGATCGTCGCTTTAAGTGTGGCGAGTGTGGCAAGAGCTACCGGCACGCAGGCAGCCTGGTCAACCACAAGCGCTGCCATCAGACGGGCCACTATCAGTGTAGCGTTTGTTGCAAGCAGTACCCTCACCTGGCGGCGCTGCACAGCCATCTGCGAAGCCACAAAGGCCGCTCCTCCAACCAGCAGCTCGGCGACGGCAATGACTGGTTGTCTCCAGAGCCTCTCACACTGGACTCTCAGCAGAGCTACGTGCAGGAGGGCAGAGGCACCACCACGCCCATCTCTCTCTCCGCCAGCCTCACCGACGCGGCCCACTTTGTCCCGGATGCCGGACACAACAGCACTCTGGACACCCTCGAGTTCCACGAGCGCTTCGACGGCGGCTCGACTCACCGACAGGCCGACCGCCATGTGTGCGCCGACTGCGGCGAGATGTACGCCGATGTGT
Source organism: Nerophis ophidion (assembly GCF_033978795.1). Taxonomy (NCBI): domain Eukaryota; kingdom Metazoa; phylum Chordata; class Actinopteri; order Syngnathiformes; family Syngnathidae; genus Nerophis; species Nerophis ophidion. The sequence goes on along the minus strand of NC_084633.1, from coordinate 37,550,481 downwards.
CAGGCATTAAATCCCACATGTGCCCGCGCCGTGGTCAAGCGGCGCCTCCGCAGCAGGGCAACATGTCCAACGGCTTCCTGGGCAACATGAACTATCACAGCACTGGTAGCAACTCCATGGCCGCCGGCAGCCTGAAGGAGGGAAGCGGCCAACGGCCGTACTCTCAGACCGGAGGCAAAAGGATGGCCACTGCCGACAAGAACGACGAGGATGACGGGGAAGTCTACCAGTGCTCCGTGTGTGGAAACCACTACGCCAGCCTCAGAGCCTTGCGCAGCCATCTGCGAAGTCACGCCAACAATCCCAGCGGCCCCGGACCGTCCAGCCTGCAGCAGGATTGGAGGATGATCTGCCCCACATGCGGACAAAGTTTCTCCAGGAAGCAGGACCTCCTAAATCACCAGCTAGTCCACGGCCCACAAAGACCCGACGGCCAACAGCAGGGCATCGGAGGGACTTCCAGCAATGGCGGCGACAAAATGGACGGGCGCAGCCACATCTGCGTGGACTGTGGCATGTTTTTTGCCGACCGTCACCACCTGATCACTCACCTGTGTCCCGGCAAGAATCGAGCCGGTTCCTTGGCTAAGCAGGGCCTTAACGGAGCCAAAAGGATGTCCGGAGGCGAGGGAGTCGCCGGAGGAAGCCGCGACTTTGCCGGGAACGGACGTCGGCCAATGATGGACCAGAGTGACAAACCCCACAAGTGTGACCAGTGTGGGCGGGGCTACAGGCACCCGTGCTCCCTCCTCAACCACAAGAAGTCCCACAAGACGGGGGTGTTCCGCTGCCTGGTGTGTCAGAAACGTTACTACAACCTGCTGGCCCTCAAGAACCACCAGAGGACTCACTTCGATCTCAAGAGGTACGGCGCCGCCATTTTACCACTCTTTATATGAAAACGCTAGTATCAATCATCGCTCTACTCAATAAAAATGTAAGGCGTTCACATCACCACGTATGGAGTCACAGAATTGGCCAATAAAACAGAATCAGCTAGAAACATTTATTTGTTTGGGAAAATAATCTCTCATCCCCAAAACACTTCCTGAACTAAACAATGTGGAGACTTGAAAGGAGGAAGCTGAAGCTAGCAAGAACAATCGTTCACTGTTACACACATCCCTCAGCTGTTGTGTTGTTGTGAACGACATCACAAATGTGAAATCTGTGTAAAAACAATCATACACACACAACACATCACATCCGTTGTGTTGTTGTGAACGACATCATGGATGTAACATCAATGTACAAACAATCACACACACACAACACATCTCATCTGTTGTGTTGTTGTGAACGACATCATGGATGTAACATCAATGGACAAACAATCACACACAATACATCTCATCTGTTGTGTTGTTGTGAACGACATCATGGATGTAACATCAATGTACAAACAATCACACCCACACAACACATCTCATCTGTTGTGTTGTTGTGAACGACATCGCGGATGTAACATCAATGTACAATCACACACACACAACACATCTCATCTGTTGTGTTGTTGTGAACGACATCGCGGATGTAACATCAATGGACAAACAATCACACACAACACATGTCATCTGTTGTGTTGTTGTGAACGACATCATGGATGTAACATCAATGGACAAACAATCACACACAACACATCTCATCTGTTGTGTTGTTGTGAACGACATCATGGATGTAACATAAATGTACAAACAATCACACCCACACAACACATCTCATCTGTTGTGTTGTTGTGAACGACATCGCGGATGTAACATCAATGTACAATCACACACACACAACACATCTCATCTGTTGTGTTGTTGTGAACGACATCGCGGATGTAACATCAATGTACAAACAATTATACACACACATAACACATGTCATCTGTTGTGTTGTTGTGAACGACATCATGGATGTAACATCAATGGACAAACATTCACACACAACACATCTCATCTGTTGTGTTGTTGTGAACGACATCATGGATGTAACATCAATGTACAAACAATCACACCCACACAACACATCTCATCTGTTGTGTTGTTGTGAACGACATCGCGGATGTAACATCAATGTACAAACAATCACACACACACAACACATCTCATCTGTTATGTTGTTGTGAACGACATCGCGGATGTAACATCAATGTACAATCACACACACACAACACATCTCATCTGTTGTGTTGTTGTGAACGACATCGCGGATGTAACATCAATGTACAAACAATTATACACACACATAACACATGTCATCTGTTGTGTTGTTGTGAACGACATCATGGATGTAACATCAATGTACAAACAATCACACCCACACAACACATCTCATCTGTTGTGTTGTGAACGACATCGCGGATGTAACATCAATGTACAAACAATCACACACACACAACACATCTCATCTGTTGTGTTGTTGTGAACGACATCGCGGATGTAACATCAATGTACAAACAATTATACACACACATAACACATCTCATCTGTTGTGTTGTTGTGAACGACATCATGGATGTAACATCAATGGACAAACAATCACACACAATACATCTCATCTGTTGTGTTGTTGTGAACGACATCATGGATGTAACATCAATGTACAAACAATCACACCCACACAACACATCTCATCTGTTGTGTTGTTGTGAACGACATCGCGGATGTAACATCAATGTACAATCACACACACACAACACATCTCATCTGTTGTGTTGTTGTGAACGACATCGCGGATGTAACATCAATGTACAAACAATTATACACACACATAACACATGTCATCTGTTGTGTTGTTGTGAACGACATCATGGATGTAACATCAATGGACAAACAATCACACACAACACATCTCATCTGTTGTGTTGTTGTGAACGACATCATGGATGTAACATCAATGTACAAACAATCACACCCACACAACACATCTCATCTGTTGTGTTGTGAACGACATCGCGGATGTAACATCAATGTACAAACAATCACACACACACAACACATCTCATCTGTTGTGTTGTTGTGAACGACATCGTGGATGTAACATCAATGTACAAACAATTATACACACACATAACACATGTCATCTGTTGTGTTGTTGTGAACGACATCATGGATGTAACATCAATGGACAAACAATCACACACAACACATCTCATCTGTTGTGTTGTTGTGAACGACATCATGGATGTAACATCAATGTACAAACAATCACACCCACACAACACATCTCATGTGTTGTGTTGTGAACGACATCGCGGATGTAACATCAATGTACAAACAATCACACACACACAACACATCTCATCTGTTGCGTTGTGAACGACATCGCGGATGTAACATCAATGTACAAACAATCACACACACACAACACATCTCATCTGTTGCGTTGTTGTGAACGACATCACGGATGTAACATCAATGTACAAACAATTATACACACACATAACACATCTCATCTGTTGTGTTGTTGTGAACAACATCACGGATGTAACATCAATGTACAAACAATTATACACACACATAACACATCTCATCTGTTGTGTTGTTGTGAACGACATCATGGATGTAACATCAATGGACAAACAATCACACACAACACATCTCATCTGTTGTGTTGTTGTGAACGACATCATGGATGTAACATCAATGTACAAACAATCACACCCACACAACACATCTCATCTGTTGTGTTGTGAACGACATCGCGGATGTAACATCAATGTACAAACAATCACACACACACAACACATCTCATCTGTTGCGTTGTTGTGAACGACATCGCGGATGTAACATCAATGTACAAACAATCATACACACACACAACACATCTTATCTGTTGTGTTGTTGTGAACGACATTGTGGATGTAACACCATTGAGCAAACGATCATACACACACAACATATCTCATCTGTTGTGTTGTTGTGAACGACATTACGGATGTAACATCAATGTACAAACCCCGTTTCCATATGAGTTGGGAAATTGTGTTAGATGTAAATATAAACGGAAATCAATGATTTGCAAATCCTTTTCAACCCATATTCAGTTGAATACACTACAAAGACAAGTTATTTGATGTTCAAACTCATAAACTTTATTTCTTTTTAACTTAGAATTTCATTGCTGCAAAACGTGCCCAAGTAGTTGGGAAAGGGCATGTTCACCACTGTTACATCATCTTTTCTTTTAACAACACTCAATAAACGTTTGGGAACTGAGGAAACTAATTTTTGAAGCTCTGAAAGTGGAATTATTTCCCATTCTTGTTTTATGTAGAGCAGGAGTATCAAACTCATATGATATCGGGGGCCACATGGAGAAAAATCTACTCCCAAATGGGCCGGACTGGTAAAATCCCTGCAAGATAACTTAAAAATGAAGACACCTTCAAATTGTTTTCTGTGTTTAAAAATAGAAGAAGCACATTCTGAAAATGTACAAATCATAATGTTGTTTTTTTACACTTACATGTTGCAGTTAATAGTATTCTATCTTTTTATTTGTCGTTATTTATATTTTCTGGATGAATGATGTGATAATGTTCATCAGTCGCCTCAATGGTGTTCCATTTCAATCTATCAAGATAAAAAAATATCAAAATCAAATTACAGTAGGCCATGTATGTAGTTTGATCATTTTCCTCGATTGATGTACTAGCATCATGTGGTTTATTTTGTACATACCTGTATGTACCATCATCTACTTCAGGGGTCGCCAACCTTTACCACTCAAAGAGCCATTTCGACCCGTTTCACAAAATAAAGAAAACTATGGGAGCCACAAGACTCTTTTGAAATTTAAAATGAAATAACACAGGGTACAAAGTTTTGTTTTGCTCTGTGCTATGTATTAACCAGGGGTCTCAGACACACAAGCCCGCACATTAATATGAAAATTTGAATGTCGCTTGACAACATCACATTTGCCAACCATGTCAATTTTTCCGGGAGACTACCGAGTTTCAGAGCAACCTTTCTCTCGACTGTCTGCTGGTTTTCACCCAAACAACAATAATAAGGGCGTGCTATGATAAAAATGCGTTTAGCGCCCTCTACAAACGTAACAAACAGCCTACCAACCCATTCGCATGTTGTATGAAGCTTCTGCAGACACACATAAGCGACTGCAAGGCATACTTACTCAACTGCCATACAGGTTACATTGAGGGTTGTGATATATACAACTTTAACACTCTTACTAATATGCGGCACACTGTGAACCCACACCAAATAAGAATGACAAACACATTTCGGAAGAACATCTGCACTGTAACACATTATAAACGCAACATAACAATTACCCAGAATCCAATGCATCCCTTACTCTGACGGGGCTCCATTATACACCCCCGCCCACCTCAAACGACGCACGGGGGTGATAGTGAGGGTGTATAATCCAGCACGGAATAGTCAGGATTGCATGGGATTCTGGGTATCTGTTCGTTGCGTTTATAATGTGTTCCAGTGCGGATGTTCTCCCGAAATGTGTTTGTCATTCTTGTTTGGTGTGGCCGGCACTCAGAGGGCATAGTACTAAGGCGGACTCCATGACATGGTTGAGAGGACGTTTAAGGCATTGCCATCACGGCACGGCTTCAATATTGTTGTATGGGTGAAAATCTGAGAGTGTTATCCTGGGGAGATTTCTGGGAGAGGCACTGAAATTTGGAAAACCAAGTATGCAGCTGACCCACATCAGAGTGATCCAAATGCCGCATGCGGCTCCGGAGCCGCGAGTTGCAGACCCCTGATCTACGGAGATACAAAGAATTGCTATTGCAACATCCAGTAGACACATGTAGAAGAGCTGTATCTTTCATTCAAAAATGTCATGTTAATTTGCGGGCCGTACGTTTGACACTCCTGATGTAGAGCTTCAGTCTTTAAATAGTCCAGGGTCTCCGCTGTCGTATTTTACGCTTCATGATGCGCCACACCTTTTCGATGGGAGACAGATCTGGACTGCAGGCGGTCCGGGAAAGTACCCGCACACTTTTACTTTGAAGCCACGCTGTTGTAACACGTGGTTTGGCATTGTCTTGCTGAAACGAGCAGGGGCGTCCATGATAACGTTGCTTGGATGACAACATATGTTGCTCCAAAACCTGTATGTACCATTCAGCATTTATGGTGCTTTCACAGATGTGTAAGTTACCCATGCCTTGGGCACTAATACACCCCCATACCATCACACATGCTGGCTTTTCAACTTTGCGCCTACAACAATCCGGATGGTTATTTTCCTCTTTGTTCCGGAGGACACCGCGTCCACAGTTTCCAAATATAATTTGAAATGTGGACTCGTCAGACCACGGAACACTTTTCCACTTTGCATCAGTCCATCTTAGATGAGCTCAGGCCCAGCGAAGCCGGCAGCGTTTCTGGGTGTTGTTGATAAATGGATTTTGCTTTCCATAGTAGAGTTTATATCATGGCTTACGTGCAGTGATTTCTCCAGATTCTCTGAACCTTTTGATGATTTTACGGACTGTAGATGGTAAAATACCTAAATTGCTTGCAATAGCTCGTTGAGAAATGTTGTTCTAAAACTGTTTGACAATTTACTTACAAAGTGGTGACCCTCCCCCCATCCTTGTTTGTTAATTACTTAGCATTTCATGGAAGCTGCTTTTATACCCAATCATGGCACCCACCTGTTCCCAATTAGCTTGCACACCTGTGGGATGTTCCAAATAAGTATTTGATGAGCATTCCTCAACTTTATCAGTATTTATTGCCACCTTTCCCAACTTCTTTGTCACGTGTTGCTGGCATCAAATTCTAAAGTTAATGATTATTTGCGGGGAAAAAAATGTTTATGAGTTTGAACATCAAATATGTTGTCTTTGTAGCATATTCAACTGAATATAGGTTGAAAAGGATTTGCAAATCATTGTATTCTGTTTGTATTTACATCTAACACAATTTCCCAACTCATATGGAAATGGGGTTTGTACAAACAATCATACACTGTTACACACATCCATCATCTGTTGTGTTGTTAAAAACGATATCACAAATGTAACATCACAACCATACACACACAACACATCTCATCTGTTGTGTTGTTGTGAACGACATCATGGATGTAACATCAATGTACAAACAATTATACACACACAGCACATCTCATCTGTTGTGTTGTTGTGAACGACATCACGGATGTAACATCAATGTACAAACAATCATACACACTACACGTCATCTGTTGTGTTGTTGTGAACGATATCACGGATGTAACATCAATGTACAAACAATCATACACACACACAACACTTCTCATCTGTTGTGTTGTTGTGAACGACATCACGGCTGTAACATCAATGTACAAACAATCATACACACACTACACATGTCATCTGTTGTGTTGTTGTGAACGACATCGTGGATGTAACACCATTGAGCAAACGATCATACACAAACAACACATCTCGTCTGTTGTGTTGTTGTGAACGTCATCATGGATGTAACATCAATGTACAAACAATCAAACACACACAACACATCTCATCTGTTGTGTTGTTGTGAACGTCATCATGGATGTAACATCAATGTACAAACAATCAAACACACACAACACATCTCATCTGTTGTGTTGTTGTGAACGACATCATGGATGTAACATCAATGTACAAACAATCACACACACACAACACATCTCATGCGTTAAGCCTCCGCCCTCAGCAAGGATTGAGGGCTCATGATAGGAGCGCCACAAGTTTCGTGTTCCGTCATTTAGTCAAATAACGTGACGTGGACTTGAAGACCACAGAAAAGATATCTGTGGCAAAAATGCAAACTTTGTGTGCATATCTTCACAATTATGAGATGATTTAATAAGTCAAGAAGGTGAGGCAGCCGCTCACACATTCTCATACTTTTTCTGTAACAGCAAGGAAGAAATTATGTCAGTCATCTTGAAAAATGTCTCCGCTAAAATATACGCAAAAGGCCCACTGAAATGAGATGTTCTTATTTAAACGGGGATAGCAGGTCCATTCTATGTGTCATACTTGATCATTTTGCGATATTGCCATATTTTTGCTGAAAGGAATTTTAAAGAACATCCATGATAAAGTTCGCAACTTTCGGTGCTAAGAGAAAAGCCCTGCCTCTCCTGGAAGTCGCAGACGATGACGTCACATGTTGATGGCTCCTCACATATTCACATTGATTTTAATGGGAGCCTCCAACAAAAACAGCTATTCGGACCGAGAAAACGACAATTTCCCCATTAATTTGAGTGAGGATGAAAGATTTGTGTTTGAGGATATTGATAGTGACGGACAAGAAAAAAAAACACACAAAAAACGCGATTGCATTGGGACGGATTTTGATGTTTTTGGACACATTTACTAGGATAATTCTGGGAAATCCCTTATCTTTCTATTGTGTTGCTAGTGTTTTAGTGAGTTTAACAGTACCTGATACACCCGGCCGTTCATCTACGGCCGGGTGTCTTGACGCAGCTCGTGTCTCAGGGAAGTCGACGGCAGCTGTATGGGCGGCACAAGCTCAGCTGATATCCGGTAAGAAGCGACTTTTTACCACAATTTTCTCACCGAAACCTGCTGGTTGACATTTGGTCGGGATCCATGTTCTCTGTGATCCATAGTAAAGTTTCACCTCCCTGAATTTTAAACAAGGAATCACCGTGTGTTTGTGTGGCTAAAGGCTAAGGCTTCCCAACTCCATCTTTCTACTTTGACTTCTCCATTATTAATTGAACAAATTGCAAAGGATTCAGCAACACAGATCTCCAAAATACTGTGTAATTATGTGGTTAAAGCAGACAACTTTTAGCTGTGTGTGTGTGCAGCGCTCATACTTCCTAAAAACCTGTGACGTCTCGCGTACACGTCATCATTACACGACGTTTTCAAGACGAAACTCTCTGGAAATTTAAAATTGTAATTTAGTAAACTAAAAAGGCCGTATTGGCATGTGTTGCAATGTTAATATTTCATCATTGATGTATAAACTATCAGACTGCGTGGTGGCTAGTAGTGGCTTTCAGTAGGCCTTTAAGGAGTCCACAATTGTTTTTAATTGAAATTTTGACAATATTTCAGGAGGAAACCTTACAAAGTCTATACAATTGTGTAGATGAGTTATTGTGATGTAGAATCATTTTAACAATTTTCCCAGGAGATTTTTCATATTTAGAAATTAAATCTTGATGTTCCTCTTAGACACACGTTTTATGTTACAGCCTTATTCCAAAATAGAATAAATTAATTATTGTCCTCCAAATTCTACACACAATAAAGACAATGTAAGTTTCTGGTGTTTTTTTTAATTTGCAAATATTTATATCAATCAATCAATCAATGTTTACTTATATAGCCCTAAATCACTAGTGTCTCAAAGGGCTGCACAAACCACCACGACATCCTCGGTAGGCCCACATAAGGGCAAGGAAAACTCACACCCAGTGGGACATCGGTGACAATAATGACTATGAGAACCTTAGAGAGGAGGAAAGCAATGGATGTCGAGCAGGTCTAACATGATACTGTGAAAGTTCAATCCATAATGGATCCAACACAGTCGCAAGAGTCCAGTCCAAAGCGGATCCAACACAGCAGCGAGAGTCCCGTTCACAGCGGAGCCAGCAGGAAACCATCCCAAGCGTAGGCGGACCAGCAGCGCAGAGATGTCCCCAATATATATATTTAGAAAATAAAGAACGATTGGTAGGTATTTATTGACAGCCTTTGCTGAATACTTTGTATGTACAGAAACTTTGTGGATGAAAACCAGCCTAGTGGAGCTTGAGAGTTGCTGCATAGAGGAAAGAGAGAAAGTGCCCAAAGATAGGTGTGCCAAGATTGTGGCATTGTATTCAAAATGGCTTTCTGCCCGCCATTTTCCAGCTTGTGGCTCAAGAGTAACTGACGCCATTACAATTTCCCCACACTACGGAACGGACTGAGGTTCATGAAAGAGTCAATCACGTGTCAAAAAATATTAAAGGAACTTGGTTAACACGTTAACTTTGACAGCCCTACTTTTCATCCCATAATTTCGGCTTTTTATCTCTGCCATCCGGGAGGAGCTCTGAGTAAAGCCGCTGCTCCTCCACATGGAGAGGAGCCAGATGAGGTGGTGTGTGCATCTGGTCAGGATGCCCCCCGAACGCCTCCCGAGGGAGGTGTTTAGGGCACGTTCGACCGGCAGGAGGCCACGGGGAAGACCCAGGACACGTTGGGAAGACTATGTCTCCCGGCTGGCCTGGTAACGCCCCAGGATCCCCCGGGAGGAGCTGGACCAAGTGGCTGGGGAGAGGGAAGTCTGGGCTTCCCTGCTTAGGCTGCTGCCCCTGCGACCTGACCTTGGTTAAGCGTAGGAAACTGGATGGATGGATGGCTTTTTATCTCATAATTAGGACATTTTATTTCTTAATTATGACTGTGTGTCTAATAGTTATGACAATTTATCTCAGTTTTTTACTGTCTTTTCTCATAAGTTCAGCTTTTGTATCTCATAATTATGACTTACAACTGGGGTATTTAATTGTTATTTTGTTGGCATACTTTGGCATTCAAAATTCAAACCAAGTAGTGAGCTGATGTCTGAATACTTATGCACATGCTATTTTTTAATATAGTTTCATATTTAAAAAGGAGAAACCCTTTATTACATTGTCAATGTGGGGCATCGTGTGTAAAATTTTGAGGACAAAAATAAATAGATTGCATTTTGGAATGAGGCTGTCACGTAACTAAATGTAGAAGATGTGATGCAGTGTGAATACTTTGCTGATACACTGCATCTCACTCCTGTCCTCCAAACAACGGAAGTCTTGTCCAGATATAATAATCTTCTTTCAATAACTTTCATAATATCACTCATCCAGCTCCTTGACTACTAATTAATATCGGCCCTGAGGAAAATGTATCGGTCGATTTCTTGTTGTTTTTCTTCTTCTTCTTCTCCAAAATCCAAACTGTTCAGTCTCACTGGTGAAGTCTTCCTTCATGCGCTGCTTCCTTTGCTCTGCAGGGGGCGATAACACAATGTACAAATAAGCAGCAGTAGAAGAAGACCTATATGTGGATTCATGTATGTATGTATCCTAAGTCTGCTGCAAAAACAGTACGCATGAGGAGTAAGACAGGAAGTCTACACTGTGGGAGCAGAGGTCCAAACATGCAGGGCACCTCCACAAGCATGGCCTCTGCTGCGGAAGTGTGCAGAACACCTCCACAATTGTCGCCTTCTCTGTCGAAGTGTGCAAAACACCTCCACAAGTGTCGCCTTTGCAGTCCAGAACACCTCCACAAGTGTCCCCTCTTCTGTGGAAGTGTGCAGTACACCTCCACAAGTGTAGCCTCCTCTGTGGAAGTGTGCAGAACACCTCCACAAGTGTCCCCTCTTCTGTGGAAGTGTGCAGAACACCTCCACAAGTGTCGCCGCCGCAGTGCAGTACACCTCCGCAGTGCAGTACACCTCCACAAGTGTTGCCGCCGCAGTGCAGTACACCTCCACAAGTGTCGCCGCCGCAGTGCAGTACACCTCCGCAGTGCAGTACACCTCCACAAGTGTTGCCGCCGCAGTGCAGTACATCCCCACAAGTGTCGCCGCCGCAGTGCAGTACACCTCCACAAGTGTCGCCGCCGCAGTGCAGTACACCTCCACAAGTGTCGCCGCTGCAGTGCAGTACACCTCCACAAGTGTCACCTCCGCAGTGCAGTACACCTCCACAAGTGTTGCCGCCGCAGTGCAGTACATCCCCACAAGTGTCGCCGCCGCAGTGCAGTACACCTCCACAAGTGTCGCCGCCGCAGTGCAGTACACCTCCACAAGTGTCGCCGCCGCAGTGCAGTACACCTCCACAAGTGTCGCCGCCGCAGTGCAGTACACCTCCACAAGTGTCGCCGCCGCAGTGCAGTACACCTCCACAAGTGTCGCCGCCGCAGTGCAGTACACCTCCACAAGTGTTGCCGCCGCAGTGCAGTACACCTCCACAAGTGTCGCCGCCGCAGTGCAGTACACCTCCACAAGTGTCGCCGCCGCAGTGCAGTACACCTCCACAAGTGTCGCCGCCGCAGTGCAGAAGACCTCCACAAGTGTCGCCTCCTCTGTGGAAGTGTGCAAAACACCTCCACAAGTGTCGCCGCCGCAGTGCAGTACACCTCCACAAGTGTCGCCGCCGCAGTGCAGTACACCTCCACAAGTGTCGCCTCCTCTGTGGAAGTGTGCAAAACACCTCCACAAGTGTTGCCTTTGCAGTGCAGAACACCTCCACAAGCATGGCCTCTGCTGTGGAAGTGTGCAGAACACCTCCACATAGTAATGAACATTTAGTAATACTTCCTGTTTGTATCGGAGTAGTGAACTATTGGCACTACGTCCTGTTGTATAAGAATAGTAAACTGTTGGTCGTACTTCCTGTTTGTATCGGACTAATCAACTATTAGTAGTGTTTCCTGTTTGTATCGGACTAATCACCTATTGGTAGTGTTTCCTGCTTGTATCGGACTAATCAACTAATGGTAGTACTTCCTGTTTGTATTGGAGTAGTGTCGGTAGTACTTCCTGTTTGTATCGGAGTAGTGAACTATCCGAAGTAATTCCTTTTTGTATCGGTGTAGTGAACTATTGGTAGTACTTCCTGTTTGTATCGGACTAGTCAACTACTGGTAGTGTTTCCCATTTGTATCTGAGTAGTAAACTATTGGTTGTACTTCCTGTTTGTATCGAAGTTGTGAACTGATGGTAGTACTTCCCGTTTTTATCATAATAATGAACTATTAGTAGTACTTACTGTTTGTATCGGAGTAGTGAACTATTAGTAGTACTTCCTATTTGTATCGGAGTAGTGCACTATTACTAGTACTTCCTATTTGTATCGGAGTAGTGAACTATCAGAACTACTTCCTGTAAGTATCGAAGTAGTGAACTATTAGTTGTACTTCCTGTTTGTATCGGAGTAGTGAACTATCAGAAGTACTTCCTGTAAGTATCGCAGTAGTGAACTATTGGAAGTACTTTTTGTTAGTATCGGATTAGTGAACTATCGGTAGTACTGCCTGTTCATTACGTAGCAGTGAACTAATGTTAGTACTTACAGTTTGTATCGGAGTAGTGAACTATCAGAAGTACTTCCTGTTTGTATCGGAGTAGTGAACTATTAGTAGTACTTCCTATTTGTATCGGAGTAGTGAGCTATCAGAAGTACTTCCTGTAAGTATCGCAGTAGTGAACTATTGGAAGTACTTCTTGTTAGTATTGGATTAGTGAACTATCGGTAGTACTTCCTGTTCATATCGTAGCAGTGAACTAATGTTAGTACTTACTGTTTGTATCGGAGTAGTGAACTATCAGAAGTACTTCCTGTTTGTATCGGAGTAGTGAACTGTTGGTAGGGCTGGGCGATATGGCCTTTTTTTAATATGTGGATATTTTTATGCCATATCACGATACAGCATATATATGTGGATATTTTGCCTTAGCCTTGAATGAACACTTGATGCATATAATCACAGCAGTATGATGATTCTATGTGTCTACATTCAAACATTCTTCTTCATACTGCATTCATATATGCTACTTTTAAACTTCCATGCAGAGAGGGAAATCACAACTAAAAGTGTATTTATTAAATAGTTATTAAGCAGTGGCACAAACATTTATGTCGTTTATAAACAAAAAGTGCAAGATTGTCAGAGACATTTTAAAACAAGCTAGTGCACTTTTGTGCATGATGTCACTAGGATGACGTATCATAACAACACTAAAATAAAGTGCACTTTTTGTACAGAACGCCACTACAATAGTTTAAAACAAATAAAGTGCACTTTTGTGCATGATGTCACACAAGATATTTCAATAACTCACATAAAAATGAGCTGCATTATGTAGACTATTTTTTCCATACGGTGTTGATCTGGAAATGTTTGCCTCTGCATTTTGTGGGTGTGGCACCGAACGGAGATGTTGACATGCAGAGTCTGCACTCTTCATTCTCTAGCAGGTGACTTTTCAAATGATGCTACATATTAGCAGTAATGCTACTTTTTGTAGCAACGCTTTTGCCCCACCCTTGAGAAATCACGGTTGTCTGTTCGACATCTTCCTGCTTGAAGCCAAACCCTCGCCAGACGATGGACCCCTGCTGTTTTTCTTGGGAATTCTTCCTTCGTTTGTAACCAGATTGGTACCTTCTTTCTCTCGTATTACCACTCGCACCACAGCTAACGTTACCCATGCCGCTACCACACTGCTCCGCAAGGGCGTATACGTATGTGACGTATGCAAGAAGGTGCGCTTGTTTTATGTCTCTGTGAGAAGGAGAGACAGGAAAGAGAGAGGACAGCCTGTAGTGTAATGCCTGCAGCTAAAAGCAACTGCGTGAGAAAGTATACTCCAATTGATTGATATTGATTGATTGATTGATATATTTTTATTTCAAATATGCAAAAAAACAAACAAGAGCAAGCATGATCCAATACAGTGCTATAGCCTTAACGGCTATTATAACAAAATGAAAACAATGGAGAATAAAAAAAAACAAATGAGCATTCGACTTTTTTTTTTTTTTTTTAACATATTTGAAAAGGAGTGAGAAGAAGTATACACTAATTTAATCCCACCCCTTTTCTTTAAATCATAAATTACTCTGAGCTCGAACTTCCTTGTTCACTCTATGTACAAACTTAATGCACTTGTATATAAATAAATGATAAATATATACATACATATGCACACTACACACATACATAGCCACACCGTTATCACAAGTGCTCATGGAAATAGTATCATGGAAAAAAAACAAAAAAACAGCAGTACCAGTGCCTCAATGGGCAGCCCCTAACTCTTTTGTAACACAAGAAAGCCAATATCAAAGCCCTTCTTCATGTCTGTACCTCTGGAATACCATGTACCTAAACTTCTTTTTAAACTGGTTTATGTTTGGACAATGCTTTAACTCCACATTCAAACCATTCCATAGTTTCACTCCACAGATTGAAATACAAAAACTTTTGATGGTCGTTCTACAACTAAGCATTTTGAAATTAAAATTTCCCCTTAAATTATAATCCCCCTCTCGTGTGCTGAACAATTTTTGAATGCTTCCTGGGAGTTTATTTATTTTGGCTTTATGCATTATTTGTGCAGTTTGATACAAAATAATATCATTACATTTCAATATTATTGACTGTAAGAATAGTGAATGAGTATGGTCCAGATATCCAACTTGTTGATGATGCGTACAGCTCTTTTCTGAAGTATAATTATTGAGTTTAATGAGTTTTTATAATTATTCCCCCAGACTTCCACACAGTAGGTTAAATATGGTAAAACTAATGAACAGTAGAGAATGTGGAGTGACTTGTGATCTAGAACCTGCTTTGCTTTATTTATTACTGAGATGCTTCTTGACAGCTTAGACTGTACATGTTTTATATGTGGTTTCCAGTTAATTTGATAGTCAATTGTAACTCCAAGGAATTTTATTTCAAAAACCCTTTCAATATCCACCCCATCTATTTGTATCTGTACCCTTGTTTCACGTGTCCTCTTTCCAAACAGCATTAACTTAGTCTTAGTCAGGTTAAATGACAATTTATTATAGTCAAACCAAGCTTTTAGTTTACTCATTTCTTCCATAATGACTTCCTGTAATTGATTTAAATCATCCCCTGAACAAAAAATATTAGTGTCATCAGCAAATAACACTAATTTCAATAATGTAGACACTTTACAGATATCATTGACAGGATGAACAATTTTGGCCCCAACACTGACCCCTGGGGGACACCACAAGCAATGTCCAAACATGATGAACAGCAATTCCCCAACTTCACAAACTGTTGTCTCTTATTTAAGTAACTTTTAAGCCAGTCTAGTACAACTCCCCTGATTCCATACTTTTCCATTTTATTGATTAATATATCATGGTTAATTGTGTCAAATGCTTTTTTTAGATCAATAAATATTCCCATTGCATATTGTTTCTTGTCTATGGCATTTGTGATGTCCTCTATTGTTTCAATGATTGCCATTGATGTAGATCTGTTTGATCTAAACCCATATTGACAGTCAGGGAGTAAATTATGTTTTTCTATAAATGCATCTAACCTTTTATTGAATAGTTTTTTCTAATATTTTAGAGAATTGTGGAAGTAAAGAGACGGGTCTATAGTTTGTGAAGTGATGTTTGTTCCCAGTTTTAAACAGAGGTATAACTTTAGCTATTTTCATTTCATTCGGAAATGTGCCAGTTTGAAATGACAGATTACAGATATATGTTAATGGTTTTGAAATTCCTGTAATGACATTTTTCACCAATGCCATACTAATGTCATTGCAGTCTGTGGACATTTTGTTCTTACATTTGTTTACAATATCCAACACTTCTTCTTCACCCACTGCATTTAAAAACATAGAATTGAGATTTATCTCCAACAATCCCTCCATATTTTTACCAGTTGTCCGTGGATCTGGGATTTTTGCTGCAAGTTCGGGTCCAATACTTACAAAGAATTTATTGAAGGCATTAGCTACATCTTCAATATTATCATTTTCTTTACCATCATTCATGAAATACGTTGGATAGTTATTTGAAGAGGTACTGTTTCTTATAATACTGTTGAATAAATTCCATATTCCTTTGATATTATTTTTATTATCATCAAGTAATTTCTTATAATAATCCCTCTTATTTGACCTCATAATATTAGTTAACTTGTTTTTATATTTTTTATATTTATTTTCTGCTTCTTTTGTTTTCAATCTTATAAATTCCCTGTAAAGAGTGTTTTTCTTTTTACAAGCATTTTGCAATCCCTTTGTGATCCAAGGACAATTAGTATACTTTCCTTTGCTGATGCATTCTTTTATTGGGCAATTTTTATCATATAATGACCTAAATATTCTCAAAAATATATTGTAAGCACAATTAACATCACCATTTTCATAAATTACATCCCAATTCTGCTCCAGTAAATCATGTTTAAATGAACTAATGGATTCCTCTGATCTCGTTCTTCTGTATTGGGTTGGCTTTTCTAATTTTTTTGTCCTGTAGTTACCATCAAATATCAGAAAAATTGGGAGGTGGTCAGTGATATCTTTGATCAATAGCCCACTTACGGTCTTATTTTCAATATCGTTGGTAAATATGTTGTCGATTAGAGTGGCAGAGTGGGATGAAATTCGACTAGCTCTGGTGATTTTGGGATATAAACTTATACTGTACATTGTGTCAATGAAATTAACTATATCGTTATTTTTACTGGGATTTAAAAGGTCGATATTAAAGTCTCCACAAATGAAGACAGCTTTATTAACATTACTCTTCTTTGAAAACAGGCATTCCATCCAATCTGTAAAATGTGCAATGCTTGCACCTGGTGATCTGTATATACAACTAATAATGACATTTCTACTTTTTTCCATACAAATTTCAAGCGTTAGACATTCAAGTAGGTTATCAACCACAGTTGTCATATCATCCAGACGTTTGAATCTCAAGGTGCTATCCACATAGATTGCCACCCCCCCACCCCCCTTGTTTTGTCTGTTTATATTAATAACGTCATAACCATCCAGTTCAAAATCTGACACGTTTTCACTGTTAATCCAAGTTTCAGATACTGCAATTATGTTAAATGGTTGTGAAAATGTGTGTAAATAGTCCTTGATGTCCTTGAAATTCCTATTTAAGCTTCTACTATTAAAATGGATAATTGATAATTTGCCTTTAGTAATAATATTCTGGTTGTACTGTTCATTGGTATAGTAGCAGCAGTTCTCATTGATATTGAGGAGGAAATTATTGTCCGGGTCTATATCCTGTTCCATGTCTTGTAGGTGGTGCTCAGTGTATTGGGATTGCTTTCAACTGTACATTGTCATATTCATTTATCAACTGAATGATGTGGCTCGTGTCATGGGTTGCATCTTGCGTATTGTCAATGTGTGTCATGATTGGGTCGAGTCGCTTTTACCTTACAGTCCAGTTCAAACGTCATATTCGTTCAGATCTTCCATGTTTCTAATCACCAGCACTTTGGCGTTCTCCGGAGTACCGTTGAGTTTGATGAATACTTTACAGTTCGCTGTCCAAGTTTGTAGAATTTTCTTCTCTCTCCTCATTTGGCGTGCTTTTCGAGCTATATCAGCATTTCGTTTGGTCAAATGGTCGTTCATGTAAACGTTTGTTCCTTTTAGCTTCCTTCCCTGTTTTAGCAACGCGATCTTGTGCTTGCCTTCGGCTGTTGCGGCGTCTTCAGTAATGCGGACGTTGTACCGGTCCGTTGTGGTGAAGAAGGAGATGAGCCGGAAGGCAAAGCTCTCAATTTACCGGTCGATCTATGTTCCCATCCTCACCTATGGTCATGAGCTTTGGGTCATGACCGAAAGGATAAGATCACGGGTACAAGCGGCCGAAATGAGTTTCCTCCGCCGTGTGGCGGTCTCTCCCTTAGAGATAGGGTGAGAAGCTCTGCCATCCGGGAGGGACTCAAAGTAAAGCCGCTGCTCCTCCACATGGAGAGGAGCCAGATGAGGTGGTTCGGGCATCTGGTCAGGATGCCACCCGAACGCCTCCCTAGGGAGGTGTTTAGGGCACGTCCAACCGGTAGGAGGCCACGGGGAAGACTCAGGACACGTTGGGAAGACTATGTCTCCCGGCTGGCCTGGGAACGCCTCGGGATCCCCCGGGAAGAGCTAGACGAAGTGGCTGGGGAGAGGGAAGTCTGGGTTTCCCTGCTTAGGCTGTTGCCCCCGCGACCCGACCTCGGATAAGCGGAAGATGATGGATGGATCTTGTGCTTCCTGTTTACAAATCTCAGGATAACGCTCGGCTTGTCGTTTGTCCCTCTCCTGGGCAAAAGGTGACATGCTTCGATGCTGTTACAGTCCAGTTGTATATCCTTGGACTGCATGAAGACCCCTACCTGTCGCTCAATTGAAATGACATCCAACTCCGCCGGCTCCCCTCCATTTGCTGGGGTTACAGCTCGTGCGTAAGACCGGGGTTTGATGCTAAGTCCGGTGATGATCACGTCATTGATCCGTGTATACTGCTCAAAATCAGCAACTCTGTTCTCCAGAATTGCAATTTTCTTGTCTTTCTCCAAATTGTCAGCTCTTATCTGATCCAGCTGCACAACAAGGGCCATGATTGTTTTCTGCTGCTCCTTGATTGTAGCAACTTCCTCGATCAGAGTATCGATCACCTTTTTAAGTTCACTATAATCAGCCTTGGGCGCCATCTCGTCTTTTCCTGCTGGCGGCAAATAGTCATTTTCTATATTGCACAGAGACAAACCCGCGATGTATCTATCGCATCGATATATCGCCCAGCCCTAACTGTTTGTATTACTTCCTGTTGGTATCGGAGTAGTGAACTGTTGGTAGTACTTCCTGTTTGTATCCTAACAGTGAACTATCGGAAGTGCTTACTGTTTAATCAGAGTAGTGAACAATTGGTGGTATATCCTGTCTTTATCAGGGTAGTGAACTATCGGATGTACTTTCTGTTTGTATCAGAGTAGTGAGCAATTGTTAGTATTTCCTGTTCGTATCGTAGCAGTGTATTATCGGAAGTGCTTATTCTGTGTATCGGAGTAGTGAACTATTGGTAGTACTTAATGTTTGTATCAGACTAGTGAATTATTAGAAGTACTTCCTGTTTGTGTTACAGTAGTGAACTATTGCTAATACTTCCTGTTTGTATCGGAGTAGTGAACTCTCTGAAGTACGTCTTGTTTTTTATCAAAGTAGTGAACTATTGGTAGTACTTGCTGTTTGTATTGGAGTAGTGAACTATTGATAATATTTCCTGTTTGTATTGTAGTAGTGAACTATTGATAGTACTTCCTGTTTGTATCGCAGTAGTGGACTGATGGTAGTACTTCCCTTTTGTATCGGAGTGGTGAACTATCTGTCATTCCTAATTGTATCGGAGTAGTGAACAGTTGGTAGTTTCTCCCGTTTGTATAAGGGTAGTGAACAATTGGTAGTACTTCCTGTTTGTATAAGAATAGTTAACTCTTGGTCATACTTCCTGTTTGTATCGAAGTAGTGATCTATTGGTAGTACTTCCTGTTTGTATCGGACAAATCCACTTTTGTTATTGTTTCCTGTTTGTATCTGAGTGAACTGTTGTTAGTACTTCTTGTTTGTATAAGAATAGTGAACTATTGGTCATACTTCCTGTTTGTATCGGAGTAGTGATCTATTGGTAGTACTTCCTGTTTGTATCGGAAAAATCCACTTTTGTTATTGTTTCCTGTTTGTATCTGAGGAGTGAACTGTTGGTATTACTTCTTGTTTGTATAAGAATACTGAACTCTTGCTCGTACTTCCTGTTTGTATCGGAGTAGAGATCTATTGGTAGTACTTCCTGTTTGTATCGGACTAATCAACTTTTGGTAGTGTTTCCTGTTTGTATCGGAGTAGTGAACTGTTGGTAGTACTTCCTGTTTATATCGGAATGGTGAACTATCTGTAGTTCTTCCTGTTTGTATCGGACTAGTCAATTATTGGTAGTGTTTCCAGTTTGTATCTGAGTCGAGAACTATTGGTATTACTTCCTGTTTGTATCAGTGTAGTGAACTATTGGTAGTACTTCCTGTTTGAATCGGAGTAGTGAACTATTGGTAGTACTTCCTGTTTGTATGGTAGTAATGAACTATCGGACGTACTTCCTGTTTGTATCATAACAGTGAACCATAGGAAGTGCTTACTGTTTGTATCGGAGTAGTGAACAATTGGTGGTATATCCTTTCTGTATCAGGGTAGTGAAGTCTCGGATGTACTTCCTGTTTGTATCGGAAATGCTTACTGTTTGTATCAGAGTAGTGAGCAATTGTTAGTATTTCCGGTTCGTATCGTAGCAGTGAATTATCGGAAGTGCTTACTCTGTGTATCGGAGTAGTGAACTATTGGTAGTACTTAGTGTTTGTATCAGACTATTGAACCATTAGTAGTATTTCCTGTTTGTATTACAGTAGTGAACTATTGCTAATATTTCCTGTTTGTATCGGAGTAGTTAACTCTCGGAAGTACTTCGTGTTCGTATCGGAGTAGTGAACTATTGACAATATTTCCTGTTTGTATCGGCGTAGTGAACTATTGGTAGTACTTCCTGTTTGTATCGGAGTAGTGAACTATTGATAATATTTCCTATTTGTATTGTAGTAGTGAACTATTGGTAGTAATTCCTGTTTGCATCGCAGTAGTGGACTGATGGTAGTACTTCCCTTTTGTATCGGAATGGTGAACTATCTGTAGTTTTTCGTGATTGTATCGGAGTAGTGAACAGTTGGTATTTTCTTCTGTTTGTATCGGAGTAATGATCTATCTGTAGTACTTCCTGTTTGTATCGGAATAGTGAACTATATGTACTACTTCCTGTTTGTATCGGAGTAGTGATCTATTGGTAGTACTTCCTGTTTGTATCGGAGTAGTGAAATATTGATAATATTTCCTATTTGTATTGTAGTAGTGAACTATTGGTAGTAATTCCTGTTTGTATCGCAGTAGTGGACTGATGGTAGTACTTCCCTTTTGTATAGGAGTGGTGAACTATCTGTAGTTCTTCCTGATTGTATCGGAGTAGTGAACAGTTGGTAGTACTTCCTGTTTGTATCGGAGTAATGATCTATCTGTAGTACCTCCTGTTTGTATCGGAGTAGTGAACTATTGGTACTACTTTATCTTTTGTATAAGAATAGTGAACTCTTAGTCATACTTCCTGTTTGTATCGGACTAGTCAACTATTGGTATTGTTTCCTGCTTGTATCGGAATAGTGAACTATTGGTAGTACTTCCTCTTTGAATTGGAGTAGTGAAATATTGGTAGTACTTCCTGTTTGTATGGGAGTACTGAACTTCCGGAAATACTTCCTGTTTGTATTGGGGTAGTGAACTATTGGTATTAATTCCTGTTTGTATCGGAGTGTTGAACTATCGGTAGTACATCCTGTTTGTTTCGGAGTAGTGATCTAGCTGTAGTACTTCCTGTTTGTATCAAAGTTGTGAACTGCAGGTAGTTCTTCCTGTTTTTATCAGAGTAATGAACTCTTAGTAGTACTTCCTGTTTGTATCGGAGTAGTGAACTGTTGGTAGTACATCCTGTACGTATCGGAGTAGTGAACTATCGGAAGAAATTCCTGTTTGTATCTGAGTAGTGAACTATCGGTTGTACTTCCTGTTTGTATCGGAGCAGTGAACTGTTGGTAGTACTTTTTGTTTATATCGGAGTAGTTAACTATTGGTGGTAAATCCTGTTTGTATCAGGGTAGTTACCTATCGGATGTACTTCTTAGTAGTATCGCAAGTGCTTACTGTTTTTAACAATTGTTAGTATTTCCTGTTCTTATCGTAGCAGTGAACTATTGGTGGTACTTCCTTTTTGTATAGGAGTTGTGAACTATCAAAAATCCTTCCTGTTAGTATAGGAGTAGTGAGCTATTGGTAGTACTTCCTATTTGTATTGGAGTAGTGAACTGTTGGTAGTACTTAATGTTTGTATCGAACTAGTGAATTATTAGTAGTACTTCCTGTTGGTATTGCAGTAGTGAACTATTGCTAATACTTCCTCTTTGTATCGGCATAGTGAACTATGGGTTATACTTCTTGTATGAATCAAAGTAGTGAACTCTCGGAAGTACTTCTTGTCTGTATCGGAGTAGTGAACTATTGGTAGTACTTCCTGTTTGTAACGGACTAGTGAATTATTAGTAGTACTTCCTGTTTGTATTGTAGTAGTGAACTATTGGTAGTATGGCTGCAAATAACGATTAATTTGATAATCGATTAATCTGTCGATTATTATTTCGATTACTCGAGTAATAATCGGATAAAAGAGACAAACTACATTTCTATCCTTTGCAATACTTTATTTAAAAAAAAAAACATACTGTCACCATGTCCTTTCGACTTGCTGAATAAAACAAGCCAAGTGTTACAAAAATGTTTTTGTTTTTTTCATAAAGTGCACCATTGTCATGCACAATAGCAAAAATTTTCCTTCGGAGAATTTCAAACCTGGCTATTACCTATTCCAACCATTCTGCAATGTTGGATGCTGAATGTCTTTCCTCTAGTGGCATGGTCGTATAGCAGATTGACTTCATGTTCCATTCGTCTCCAATGTAGTGGCATGTATTGCCAGGGAAGGCTACACTTGTCCACACATCAGTAGTGAGAGCAATTTTGCTCTGGGTGGCTTAATGTCAGTCTACACTGCATGGAATGTCTGCTCGTACTTCCTCTCCATCAGTTTGGTAAAATGAATCCTCCAGGGAAGAGTGTAACCAGGGTTGAGGACGTGATTCATTTGTCTAAAACCTTCATCCTCCACCATGTCAGTTAGCAACATATTCAGGTAGCATCAGTCAGTGCAGCCGCTTGCCGTGGTGTGCACACCTTCCTTTGTACCAAGTCGCTAATGCTGGCTTGTTTCTTTCTGAAATGAGAGAAACCATATTATGAACGTACATCGTAGCATCATTTACATGTAACTCAATACATATAGTGGAGGCCCTTAAGGATATTTTTGTTTACTTTTGTCTAAAAGTGCCAAATTTGGCACAGGTGTAGCTCAGGGCATACTTAAATGATTTAGCTAGGGCGCCCTCGCCGGTGACCTTTGGGTTCGCCACAGCTGCAAATATGGCCGCCACTTGAAACAGCTTTTGTCTCTAACATTTGAAACAGATGAGCTACAAATGTAAACTTGGTGTCTACCATATTTCCTTGAATAGCCGCCAGGGCGCTAATTAATTTAAAACCTCTTCTCACTCTGGCGTTTACCAAAAGCATGCGGTAAAGGCAAGCATGCGCTAATTATTTTAAAACCTCTTTTCACTCCGACGCTTACCAAAGGCATGCGGTAAATTCAGGCCTGCGCTTATAAATTTTAGTGTGATGTAAGTATACCATCATGAAAAGCACATTCAATAAAAAAAAACGTTATTATGGTCTTACCTTTACTTATAAATGAAGTCCATGTGCAGCTCCTTCTGATCAAAAGCATGGATAACTTGTTTTTAGAAGTCTTCCTTATCTTTATTTCTTCAGTTTTAAAAGTCTCTCTTTCTCGATGGAGATCTTCCTTTATTACCTCCTGCTTTGATTGAAAATCCAGTTAAGAAAACTGTTTTGTTTTAGGTATGTAATCCTCCATGTTAAAAGTGCAAGCGAGAGGAAAAAATAAACGATCGCTGCTCACTCTTGCTGCTTGTCACTTGAGTTGTCGCAAGAAGGATCCCTAGCGCCCTCTACCACCAGGAGGCAGGAGTCATTTAATGACTCATATTTGACACACGCAGCTACGGTATATTAATAAAACATAGCTGCTTACTGTTCTTTTTAGCATATTCAATAGCTTGGACCTTAAATCCTACTGAATAGCTTTTAATCTTCTTCCCTTTATGCGATTTCAAATTATTGAAATCAGCCTCCTCCATTTTGAAAATGATGACAGGGGAAGTGTCACTCCTAATTATTTTGCGAAATGAGTTTGACCCGGCGGAAATTCTAGACATGCGCTAATAAAAATAATATTTTTTGAAAGGAGTTTGACCCGGCGTTAATCCTGAGCCGGCGGTATTGCTAAACATGCGCTGATTATTTGGCTAAATGAGTTTTACCCGGCAGTAATTCTAGGCAAGCGCATACTATATACCCGGCGGCAATTCAACGAAATTGGTATTTCATCTGTTTTGACAATTAAAAATGTGTTTGAATGCTCATTTTTATTTCTGGGTGTGTCTAGACCCCTAATTTGCATATTCCCAAGTGGCATTTTGCTATTCTGAAGACATTGGACGTAACTTGGGCAGTGTAATGAGTAAAATCTGGTGCAACATGCATGATTCCTTTCTAATGTTTATATTAAATGTTCATATATCACACAATGAATACCAGTGGTTTGGGGATGATTTGATTGAAGCTTTTTAGGACTTAAAGGGGAACATTATCACCATTTCAAAAGGGTTAAAAACACTAAAAATCAGTTCCCAGTGGCTTGTTGTATTTTTTAAAGTTTTTTTCAAAATGTTATCGGTCTCGGAATATCCCTAAATAAAGCTTTAAAGTGCCTTTTTTTTGCTCTCTGCGAAGACACTGTCCATTTCCCTGTGACGTCACACAGTGCTGCCAATGTAAACAAACAATGGGAATATCACAGCAAGATATAGCGACATTAGCTCGGATTCAAACTTGGATTTCAGCGACTTAAGCGATTCAACAGATTACGCATGTATTGAAACACATGGTTGGAGTATGAAAGTATTGAAGAAGAAACTGAAGCTATTGAGCGAATAGCTATTGACGCTATTCATAGCCATAGCATGGCCGAATAGCTGCGTTAGCATCGCCGGTAAAATGTGCGGACCAAACGATCAGGACTTTCGCATCTCGTGACACTGGAGCAACTTAAATCCGTCGATTGGTAAGTGTTTTTTTCGCATTAAATGTGGGTGGAAGGAAACGTAATATAGTTGCAAATGCATCTGCAGGTTATCCATACATCTCTGTGCCATGTCTGCTTTAGCACCGCCGGTAAATAGCATGTTAGCATCGATTAGCGTAGCATGTTAGCATCGATTAGCTGGCAGTCAACATCAACAAAACTCACCTTTGTGATTTCGTTGACTATCGTTGCAAATGCATCTGCAGGTTATCCATACATCTCTGTGCCATGTCTGCCTTAGCATCGCCGGTAAAATGTGGAGACACTCCGGCACATTCAATGGGGGTCTGGCGGCAGACACTTTCGCATCTTCGGGCCAGTGGTGCAACTTGAATCCCTCCCTGTTAGTGTTGTTACACCCTCCGACAACACACCGACGAGGCATGATGTCTCCAAGGTTCCAAAAAATAGTCCAAAAAACGGAAAATGACAGAGCTGAGACCCGGTGTTTGTAATGTGTTGAAAATGAAAATGGCGGGTGTGTTACCTCGGCGACGTCACATTCTGATGTCATCGCTTCCAGCGCGATAAACAGAAAGGCGTTTCATTCGCCAAAATTCACCCATTTACAGTTCGGAAATCGGTTAAAAAAATAGATGGTCTTTTTTCTGCACCATCAAAGTATATATTGACGCTTACATAGGTCTGCTGATAATGTTCCCCTTTAATAAGAAGGGGACAGAATGATCCTCATGCTTTCTAGCCCTTTTAGCACGAGAACTACTACAGTCGCTTCTGCAGCGTTTGTGGTATTTGGCCTTATTTAATGCAAGTGTTGATGCCATACCTGAACCATCATTCAATGGATCAATTGCGACATTTATACATGGAGGTATAGCATTCGCAATTTCAATGAAATCTTTGAGATCCTTTTCTAGCGACAAAAGTCATTCGCTTTTGGGTGTTTGTAAGTGGTCATCAGACTTTAATTGGCAGGGACAACATTGATGCTACTATTACTATCAGATGATGTGGAGGCCATATTGTTTGATAATAGCTACACTAAAAAATGCATTACATGAAAATAAAGTTGGGGTGGGGGGTAACACTGACTTTCTCTACTTTTACTAATGTTACAATGAAATATATCTGTAGCTTTACATTCTATCCGTGTTGAAATATGTACGCAATACATTTTGGTAGATAATTGAAATGTAGTTAATATGGAAATGAAAGTGCTCTAATAAATACATGATCATAAATCTGATCATTCCAGTATGTTTCTGATGCTCAAAAACCCTAAAATAGTTTGCCAAAAGTATCAAAAGCTTAGGTACACCTAATTTTTACATCGCTGCCATCTTGGAACAATGCTAATTACAGTAGGTTTCCAGACACACCCAATCATAAAGATGATTTTTCCATCATATTCAAAATTGTCAGAAAATATGAAATAGACACCAAGTTTGGATTTGTAGCTCATCTGGTTCAAATGTAGAGACAAAAGCGTGTTCAGGTATGCCCTGAGCGACACCTGTGCCAAATTTGGCGCTTTTAGACAAAAGTGAACAAAAACACCCTAAAATCTCCCTAAGGGCCCCCACTAATACCCAGTTGATTTTATTAATCATTTCTGAGGTAAAAGACAAATATGCCACCACATTAAAAAACACAGCTAAAATAAATAAATGGCCATTGGAGTTGCAGAATACACCAATAACAACATAGAAATGTAACTCATCAGATCAGAACTGGATCAGATATAGTACACGTTTCTGTTCTGAATAATAAAGGATTTACTTTAGGCTACCTCTGAATAATAGCATGAAATATTCTAGCACCTTCATAACGTTTAGTTTTACTAAAGTAGGGGTGTAACGGTACGTGTATTTGTATTGAACCGTTTTGGTACGGGGGTTTCGGTTCGGTACGAGGGTTTATCGAACGAGTTTGTAAACTAAAGTCTTAACAAGCTGCTCTGCATCTGCCTCTGAGCAGTGAGCACCCAGCATTGTCCCGCCCACACAACCATCTGATTGGTTACATACAAAGCCAATCAGCAGTGCGTATTCAGAGCGATGTAACAGCCAATCAGTAGTGCGTATTCAGAACGCATCTAGTCAGTGCTCCGGCGTCAAGATGAGGAGATATGTGTTTTGCAGGTGAGCAGCTGACATCGTACACTCCCCAAATTATAAAAAAAACACTTCCCAGTCACAACTATTACAAATATCACTATGAGCCCGTTGACCTTCTAGAAACTTAAACTGCAGCTCAGCTCTCTCATAGTTCTGGGTTGAGGTGAAGGCTAATTAGCTTTTAGCGTTAAGTTAGCTCATTTCCCTGTGTGTGTGTATAATAAAAGTCAACTACAGGCTTCCCAAATGCTGTAATAAATTAAGCATGATGAGTTGACTTGAAAGTGTTTAATGTTGCACTTTTTATATGTAGAAGAAAGGTTTTGTCATTTTATTTAATCAAAGCACCAACTTGAGGCAGTTTAATGTGGATTAACGTGGGCAGAATAATTATAGTGTTCCCAATGTTAAAAGGATAAAGCCGTTGTTTACAAATTTGGTAAATAAATAACCAAAAAATGTATATTTTTTTGTTTTCCTACTGTACCGAAAATGAACCGAACTGTGACCTCTAAACCGAGGTACGTACCGAACCGAAATTTTTGTGTACCGTTACACCCCTATAAAGTGTCACTCAGAGCAATCGGATTTGATAAAACCTCATGGAGCTGGATGCATTTTGGAGGGGAGGAAACAGGTGGTAGAGGTGCCCCTCCCCTTTCAGTAAGCTGTGGAGTCCCCCAAGGCAGTATACTAGGACTATTACTGTTCCTAATATACATAATTGACATGTCGTCAGCATGCCACTGTGAATTGTTCCTGTTTGCGGATGACTCGGCCCTGCTGGCATCCGGCAAGGATACCAGCAGGGCCAGCAGATGGAACAAATCCTCTGTGCTGAACTCCTTAATATTTGCACCTGGCTCGCTGACAACAAGCTATCATTACACTTAGGTAAAACGCAATCCATCCTATTTGGGTCCCATATCAACCTTCTTAAAGTCAGTGACTTCACTATAAAAGTGGGTGACATTGTTATCACTAGGAAAGATGAGATCACTTACCTAGGTTCCATTCTAGAGGCTATTCTTTCCTGTGATAAAATGGCAACCAAGGTCATCAAAAAGGTCAACCAAAGAACGAGATTCCTCTACAGAATCTCCTCTCTAGTCAACAACAGCACCTGGAAGGTTCTAGCGCAGGGGTCGGCAACCTTTACCACTCAAAGAGCCATTCTGACCCGTTTCACAAAGTAAAGAAAACAATGGGAGCCACATAACTCTTTTGAAATTTATAATGAAATAATACTGCATACAGAGTTTTTTTTTGCTTTGTGCTGTGTATAAACCAGGGGTCTCAGACACGCGGCCCGCACCTAAAATGAAAATTTAATGTTAGTGCGGCCCGCGAGGTTTATATGAATGCCGCTTGACAGCGTCTTACCTGCCAACCGTCCCAATTTTCCCGGGAGACTCCCGAATTTCACAGTAATTATTCTCTCGAATGTACGCTGGCGTTCACCCAATGAACAATAATAAGAGCGTACAATGATGTCACTACCGCCCTCTACGGCTTGTACAAATAGCTTGCCGGCCCAAAGAATTGTTTGACGAGGCTATTGCAGACACACGTAAGAGACTGCAAGGGATTCTTATTCAACAGCAATACAGGTTACACTGTGCGTCGGTTGAGGTGTGCGGGGTTGGCTTGGTGGTAGCTGGGTGTATAATGGAGTCTCAAAGAGTCAGGATACATGGGATTCTGGGTATTTGTTCTGTCGTGTTTATGTTGTGTTATAGTGGGGCGGCATGGCGTAGTGGGTAGAGCGGCCGTGCCAGAAGCCTGAGGGTTGCAGGTTCGCTTCCCACCTATTGACATCCAAATCGCTGCCGTTGTGTCCTTGGGCAGGACACTTCACCCTTGCCCCCGGTGCCGCTCACATTGGTGAATGAATGATGAATGACTGATTGGTGGTGGTCGGAGGGGCCGTAGGCGCAAACTGGCAGCCACGTTTCCGTCAGTCTACCCCAGGGCAGCTGTGGCTACATATAAAAGCTTACCACCACCAGGTGTGAATGAATGATGGGTTCCCAATTCTTGTGAGCGCTTTGAGTATCCAACAATAGAAAAGCGCGATATAAATCTAATCCATCATTATTATTATTATTATTATTATTATAGTGCGGATGTTCTCCTTATGTGTTTGTCATTCTTGTTTGGTGTGGGTTCACAGTGTGGCGTGTATTAGTAAGAGTTTTAAAGTTGTTTATATCACAAGGACGGTGTGGCGCAGTGGAAGAGTGGCCGTGCGCAACCTGAGGGTCCCTGGTTCAATCCCCACCTAGTACCAACCTCGTCACGTCCGTTGTGTCCTGAGCAAGACACTTCACCCTTGCTCCTGATGGGTGCTGGTTAGCGCCTTGCATGGCAGCTCCTTCCATCAGTGTGTGAATGTGTGTGTGAATGGGTAAATGTGGAAGTAGTGTCAAAGCACTTTGAGTACATTGAAGGTAGAAAAGCGCTATACAAGTACAACCCATTTATTTATTTATTTAACCCTCAGTGTGACCTGTATGGCTGTTGGACAAGTATGCCTTGCAGTTGCGAATGCGTTCAGATAGAGGTCCCATCCAAAATGTGACCGGACGGCCGGCACTCAGATAGCATGGTAAAAATCCTGGCGCGATGACATGTAGAAAGGGTGTTAGCGGCATTGTCATCACGGCAGGCCGTCAAAGTTGATGTCTGGGTGAAAATCGAAAAATGTTTACCCGGGAGATTTCTGATAGAGACATTAATATTGGAAATCTACCGGACTTCTCCGGGCGGTCGGCAAGTATGCGGCTGAGCCACATCAGAGTGGTCAAAGAGCCGCATGCGGCTCCGGAGCCGCGGGTTGCAGACCCCTGTTCTAGCGGGAACTCTCATTCAACACTTTTTCCTGGTACCCCAGCACCTCCAAAACCCTCAAATCTAGACTCCAAACATCCCAGAACAAGCTAGTCCGGTTACTTTTAGAGTAAAACAACTCGCACTGAGCCGTCTATAAAATCCGCTACACCTCCCTGATACCCAAGTACATGTCAATCAATGTTTACTTATATAGCCCTAAATCACTAGTGTCTCAAAGGGCTGCACAAACCACCACGACATCCTCGGTAGGCCCACATAAGGGCAAGGAAAACTCACACCCAGTGGGATGGTGACAATAATGACCCAGTGGGACGTCGGTGACAATGATGACTATGAGAACCTTAGAGAGGAGGGAAGCAATGGATGTCGAGCGGGTCTAACATGATACTGTGAAAGTTCAATCCACAATGGATCCAACACAGTCGCGAGAGTCCAGTCCAAAGAGGATCCAACACAGCAGCGAGAGTCCCGTTCACAGCGGAGCCAGCAGGAAACCATCCCAAGCGTAGGCGGACCAGCAGCGCAGAGATGTCCCCAGCCGATACACAGGCGAGCAGTACATGGCCACCGGATCGGACCGGACCCCCTCCACACGGGAGAGTGGGACATAGAAGAAAAAGAAAAGAAACGGCAGATCAACTGGTCTAAAAAGGGAGTCTATTTAAAGGCTAGAGTATACAAATGAGTTTTAAGGTGAGACTTAAATGCTTCTACTGAGGTGGCATCGCGAACTGTTACCGGGAGGGTATTCCAGAGTACTGGAGCCCGAACAGAAAATGCTCTATAGCCCGCAGACTTTTTTTGGGCTTTGGGAATCACTAATAAGCCGGAGTCCTTTGAACGCAGATTTCTTGCCGG
The DNA here is from genome assembly GCF_033978795.1 of Nerophis ophidion. NCBI lineage: Eukaryota > Metazoa > Chordata > Actinopteri > Syngnathiformes > Syngnathidae > Nerophis > Nerophis ophidion. The sequence continues at coordinate 37,519,267 of NC_084633.1, read as the reverse complement.
GACATATGGTACAATACAATCGGCAAGATAAGATGGAGCTAGACCGTGTACTGATATCAACCAAAGCTCCTCATCCCACCCCCCGGATTGTAAATAATTCAATGTCAAACTACTTCCTTAACGTAAATGACCGCCATAACCACAACACCAGGGGGAGCTCCAGAAAACCTTGTTAAACCCAGATTCTGATCTAACAAAGGTCTTAACTCATTCTCTTTCAATGCCACATCAATGTGGAATGCATTCCCAACAGGTGTAAAAGTAAGTGCATCTTTATATTCCTTCAAAAGCGCTCTAAAACAACACCTCCAGGCAACTTCAACCCTTTAGTGATACCCTCCTCCATTCACATCCCATCTCCCCGGATTGTAAATAACCTAATGTGAATAATCAAATGTACTTCTAATGTATATACTTGTTCTTATGCTATCTGAACTCACTATGCTGGCGGTACATATCCTACTAAGTAAGACCTACACTGTTTTAATGTCCATTTCTCTGTTGATGCAATTGTTGATGACTGAAGTACTGATATCAACCAAAGCTCCTCATCCCACCCCCCGGATTGTAAATAATTCAATGTATATACTATGATGATTAACTTGTGCGATGACTGTATTATGCTGATAGTATATATTTGTACCATGAATTGATTTACATTGACCCCGACTTAAACAAGTGGAAAAACTTATTGGGGTGTTACCATTTAGTGGTCAATTGTACGGAATATGTACTGTACTGTGCAATCTACTAATAAAAGTATCAATCAATCAAACTCAAGTCTAAATAGATTTATATAGCTTTATTGGGCCGGCTACATTGATCCATTATGAAACCAACCTGAGATATTTCTGTCCGTTACGTTTATTTCCAAATTGGTAACCGTGCATTTTCTCTCTGAAAACGGAGTCAAATGTGCCGGAGACACATTATCAGTCCCGCGTTGCAACAAAGACATAACGTTAACGTTACTCACAAAAAAGGTGAACTTATAAATGCCTGTTGCGACTCAAAACAACACAGAAAATGAAGTCACCGCACTCTCCAAAAAGTTCCTAACACTCTGAAAGTTAATACACAACAGTTGCTGCTGCGCTTTCTTAAAAGAAATCTCCTCGTTAGCAAAAGATTAAAAACACACAAAGACGGACACAACGGATCAATATACTCGGACTATGGACTTAAAAAAGTTACGTACCGTGAGTTCTCTTCATCCATGGCTCCGCTTCAGGTGCTGCCGAAGCAATGTTGAAGCAATGTTGTCCTTCGTGCCACGCGAGGTCCATGCTGCACATTTTGCAGGAAACTGTCTTCTTTGAAGTCTTTAAAGTAAAGTGCTCCGACACTTTGGACGACTTAAGGCAGGGATGTCAAACTCAAATACAGAGTGGGCCAAAATTTTAAGCGGAACAAAGCCGCGGGCCAAGGGTTGAACAAAATAACCTTTTAATAGGGACCCAAACAAGTTTTGCATTAAATATTGAACAAGCAAGGCTTATATAACTTTAGTGACATGCAAAATCCAGTTTCAAATAATAATAATAATAAAAAATATCAATGGCATATCAAATAAAATTTAACTAAAAATGTTATGCCTTTTTTTCTATTTGCAATCTTCTGAGGTAAATATCACATTTTTTCCCACAGGCTAATAATACATTTGAAAATAAAATAACAATAATGAATGAACCAAACATTCAAGCTTTGAAGTAGCAAGAGAAAATGCATGAATAAAACGTTAATTATGGGTCAGTTTGCTGGAAGTTTCTCGGAAGAGTTGGTGCCGCAAGGGGTTCTGGGTATTTGTTCTGTTGTGTTACGGCGCAGATGTTCTCCCGAAATGTGTTTGTCATTCTTGTTTGGAGTGGGTTCACAGTGTGGTGCATATTTGTAAAAGTGCTAAAGTTGTTTATACGGCCACCCTCAGTGTGACCTGTATGACTGTTGGCCAAGTATGCCGTCCATTCACTTGTGCGTGTGCGTGCGTGTGTGTGTGTGTGTGTGTGTGTGTGCGTGTGTAAAAGCCACAAATATTATGTGACACGCTGTTAGTATGGTGGAAAAGCGGACGTGAAGACAGGTTGTAGAGAACGCTAAAGGCAGTGCCTTAAATGCACGTCCCCAATATAGTTGTCCAGGTGGAAATCGGTAGAAATTTGGGAGAATGGTTGCCCCGAGAGATTTTCGGGAGGGGCACTGAACTTCGGGAGTCTACCGGGAAAATTAGGAGGGTTGGCAAGTATGAGTATTAGCGGTTAATGCGGTGTTAAAGCGGCACCGACGCTGTATAACACCGGCGGGCCAGCTCTAATGCTAAATTGATATTGGCTCAAGGGCCAAATTAAATTACACGGCTGGCCAGATTTGGCCCGCGGGCCAGAGTTTGACACCCATAGCGTACATTTTTCTCCATTGAAGCAACAACCTCGAGATGTTTCTCCGCTGAACTATCTGTACTGTTTCCATTTTTCCAATGTTTCCACAAAGGAGAGGGCGTGGTCACATGAGCTGCACATGACACATCATTGGCTGGCTCGCTGCCACACATGAGACTTAGCCGCAGCACATGCCCATAGCATACAGCCAATGAATCAATGACTACATTAAGCGCAAACTATTTTTATAATCGATTTTAATTGTTTTCGTTGTTGCAGCCCTAATTGGTAGAAATTCCTGCTTGTATCGGAGTAGTGGACTGATGGTAGTACTTCCCTTTTGTATCGGAGTAGTAAGCAGTTGGTAGTTTCTCCTGTTTGTATCAAAGTTGTGAACTATTGGTACTACTTCCTATTTATATAAGAATTGTGAACTCTTGGTCATACTTCCTGTTTGTATCAAAGTAGTGATCTATTGGTAGTACTTCCTGTTTTTATCGGACTAGTCAATTATTGGTAGTACTTCCTGTATGAATCGGAGTAGTGAACTATTGGTAGTAATTCCTGTTTGTATCGGAGTGTTGAACTATCGGTAGTACTTCCTGTTTGTATCGAAGTAGTGATGTAGCTGTAGTACTTCCTGTTTGAATCGAAGTTGTGAACTGATGGTAGTACTTCCCGTTTTTTTCATAGTAATGAACTGTTTGTAGTACTTACTTTTTGTATTGGAGTACTGAACTATTAGTAGTATTTCCTATTTGTATCGGAGTAGTGAACTATCAGAAGTACTTCCTGTAAGTGTCAGGGTCGTGAACTATCGGAAGGACTTCTTGTTAGTATCAGATTAGTGAACTATCGGTAGTACTTCTTGTTTGTATCGGAGTAGTAAACAATTGTTAGTATTTCTTGGTCGTATCGTAGCAGTGAACTATTGGTAGTACTTCCTGTTTGTATCGGAGTAGTGAACTGTTGTTAGTACTTCCTGTGTTTATCGGAGTACTGAACTATTTGTAGAACTGTTTGTATTCAAGTAGTGAACTATTGGTAGTACTTACTGTTTGCATGGGAGTATTGAATTATCGTAAGTATTTCCTGTTTGAATTGGAGTAGTTAACTGTTGGTAGTCCTTCCTGTTTGTATCGAAGTAGTGAACTATTTATAGTACTTCCTGTTGGTATCATAGCAGTGAACAATCGGAAGTGCTTACTGTTTGTATCGGAGTAGTGAACTATTGGTAGTACTGCCTGTTTGTATAGGAGTTGTGAACTACCAGAAGTACTTCCTGTTTGCATGGGAGTATTGAATTATCGTAAGTATTTCCTGTTTGAATCGGAGTAGTTAACTGTTGGTAGTCCTTCCTGTTTGTATCGAAGTAGTGAACTATTTGTAGTACTTCCTCTTGGTATCATAACAGTGAACAATCGGAAGTGCTTACTGTTTGTATCAGAGTAGTGAACTATTGGTAGTACTGCCTGTTTGTATAGGAGTTGTGAATTACCAGAAGTACTTCCTGTTAGTATTGGACTAATGAACTACCGGTAGTCTTTCCTGTTAGTATCGGAATAATGAACTATCGGTAGTCTTTCCTGTTTGTATCGTAGTTGTGAACAATTTTTAGTGTTTCCTGTTTATATTGTAGCAGTGAAGTGTTGGTAGTGAACTGTTGCTAGTACTTTGTGTTTTATTGGAGTAGTGAACCATTGGCTGTACTTCCTGTTTGTATCGGATTAGTGAACTATTGTTTGTACTTCCTGTTTGTATCGGAGTAATAAACTGTTGGTAGTACTTTCTGTTTGTACCGGAGTAGTGACCTCTTGATAGTACGTCCTATTTGTATCGGAGTAGTGAGCTGTTGGTAGTACTTCTTGTTTGTATTGGAGGAGTGAACTATTAGTAGTACTTCCTGTTTGTAGCGGAGTAGTGAACTTTTGGTAACACTTCCTGTTCGTATCGGAGTAGTGAACTATTGTTAATATTTCCTTCTTTCTATCAGAAAAGTGAACTGTTGGTAGTACTTTCTCTTTGTATGGGAGTAGTGACTATTGGTAGTTCTTCCTTGTTTGAATTGGAGTAGTGAACTGTTGGTAGTACTTCCGGTTTTTATCGGAGTAGTGAACTATTGGTAGCACGTCCTGTTTGTATCAGACTAGTGAACAATCAGATGTACTTCCTGTTTATATCGGAGTAATGAACTATCGGTAGTACTTCCTGTTTGTATCGGAGTTGTGAACTGTTGGTAGTACTTCCCCTTTGTATCGGAGTAGTGAATTATCTGTAGTACTTTCCCCGTTTGTATCAGAGTAGTGAACTATTGATAGTACTTTCGGTTTTCATCGTAAATGTGTACTATTGGTAGTACTTCCTGTTTAAGTGAATTGTTGAGTAGTGAACTATCGGTAGTACTCCCTGTTTGTATCGGAGTAGTGAACTGTTGGTAGTACTTCCGGTTTGTATCGGAGTAGTGAATTATCTGTAGTACTTTCCCCGTTTGTATCGGAGTAGTGAATTATCTGTAGTACTTTCCCCGTTTGTATCAGAGTAGTGAACTATTGATAGTACTTTCGGTTTTCATCGTAAATGTGAACTATTGGTAGTACTTCCTGTTTATAGTGAATTGTTGAGTAGTGAACTATCGGTAGTACTTCCTGTTTGTATCGGAGTAGTGAACTGTTGGTAGTACTTCCGGTTTGTATCGGAGTAGTGAATTATCTGTAGTACTTTCCTCGTTTGTATCGGAGTAGTGAACTATTGATAGTACTTCCGGTTTTCATCGGAAATGTGAACTATTGGTAGTACTTCCTGTTTATAGGGAATTGTTGAGTAGTGAACTGTTGGTAGTACTTCCTGTTCGTATCGAAGTAGTTAACTATCGGTACTGATTCCCGTTTGTATCGGAATAGTGAACTGTTGTTTGTACTTCTTCTTCGTAGTGAACTGTTGAGTAGTGAACTGTTGGTAGTACTTCCTGTTTGTACGGGAGTAGTGAACTATCGGAAGTACTTCCTGTTGGTATGGGAGGAGTGAATCGATGTTCCTGCGAGTAGTAAGCAGCATGTTGATACAAGAATGAAACATACCTTTGTTTTTTCCCGCTCTAGGCACAAGTGTGAAGAATGCGGGAAAGCCTTCAAGATCCAAAAACAGCTCATCAACCACCTGCGTCTCCACGAGGAACACCGGGCCAAAGGTCTGGTTCGCAGCGGCCCCGGTGTTTCCCGCTTTCAGCAGCCGGGGCCGTCTCAGCTGCAGAGCATGCGAGGGGAGTCGTCCAAGGGCCCCGCCCTCAACATCAAATATTCTCAGCAGGGCTTCAAAAAGCCGTACTCGTCCGCCGGAACGTCTCGGCCTCAGAAGTTCGACCCGGCCGAGAGCGGACGCCGGCCTTTCGCCTGCGAGGAATGCGGGAAGACCTACAGGCACGCGGGCAGCCTGGCCAATCATAAGAACCTGCACAAGATCGGCGAGTACCACTGCAACGTGTGTAACTCCACCTACCCCAACCGGCTGGCCATGAAGAACCACCTGCGGCTGCACTTCGCCCAGAAGAAGCACAACTGCCAGGAGTGCGGGAAAGGTTTTCGCACTCAGAGGCAGCTGGCCACGCACACCACAGCCGGCTTGTGCAAGGGGCCGCAGGGCCCCGGCGCCCAGATGGATTTCGAGTGCGACGGCTGCTGCGAAGGCTTCCCTTCGGCCAACGAGCTGGCGGCGCACGACTGCCCCGCCCAGCACCTGCCCTCGTCCTCGTCGGCCGGCAGCTCCACCAACGTCAGCATCGAAAGGAGCTCGGCCGACCTGGACTCGGACGAGCGGCCGTACGCCTGCGACCTGTGCAGCTGCGCCTACAAGCATGCCAGCTCCTTGCTCAACCACAAGCACACGCACAAGACGGGCAACTTCCGCTGCAACTTCTGCGACAAGCCGTACACCAACTACATGGCGCTGCGCAACCACATGCGCATCCACACGCAGCGCAAGAAACACATCTGCCACACCTGCGGCAAAGCCTTCCGCCTGGCCCGCTTCCTCCGCAACCACCAGAAGGTCCACGAGGAGGGCGCCACACCTTTTGGCTGCCCCACCTGCGGGAAGAGTTTCCAGGGGCGGTCGGGCCTGGCAAGACACCGCTGCGGGGACAACCAGGTAGGCATGGAGGTCCGGAGGAAGCCCACGGCAGCCGCAGGGGACGGCGAGGAATGTCGGTACACGTGAGTTGTCCTCACTCGTTTGCCATTGTTGGAAGTGACCATGAATGTAGCTTTCACGTGTCTATTCCAGGTATATGATCTCCAATCCGGCTTCCTTGGGACCATTCGCGTGCCGGAATTCGGATTTTTCTGAAGTTTGGACAAATTGAATTAGAGAGACCAGATAAGTCATCCCGTTTGCTTTCAGTTAGCATCTCTGTGGAATGTTGTGTGTTCATGTGTGTAGACCAGTTCAGGACGGGGGCGTGGTTAGGGTGTAGCTCCCTGTCCCGGTTCAGCCACTCCCCCTCATCGAGTTGCCGCTTTGGCCACTCGTGACTGGCTCAGCCGGATTCCAGATCATATACCTGTGTGAGCTGCACGTCCACGGCCGCCCGCGTCTAACGTCTGCGTGTGTTGTGTGCGTGCACAGGTGTGACCAATGCGGCCGCTCCTACCGCCACGCCAGCTCCCTCCTCAACCACAAGAACACCCACACGCTGGGCATCTACCACTGCGCCGTGTGCCTCAAGACCTACCCCAACCTGCTGGCCCTCAAGAACCACCGTCGCATCCACTCGGAGACCCGCCGCCACCGCTGCCATGACTGCGGCAAAGGTTTCCGCGTCTCCTCGCAGCTCTACAACCACCGGCGGGTGCACCAGAAGCAGCGGGAGCTGACCTGCACCTCGTGCCAGCGCGCCTTCCCCACCCGGGCCAGCTTCCGCTTGCACATGGAGATCAGCCACGGCCAGCTGCAGAAGCCACGCCTCCCCCGTCCGCAGCCGGGCTGGGGCTCGGGTCTGGACCTCACCTTGATGCAAGAGCAGGGACTGGCGCCCAGGGCGCACGTCTGTGATCAGTGTGGGCGGTCCTACCGCCACGCCAGCTCCCTGGTCAATCACAAGAACAGCCACAAGACCGGGACCTTCTTGTGCAGCTCCTGTCACAAGGAGTTCCCCAACCTGATGTCCCTCAAGAACCACCGCCGCATCCACACTGAGCCCAAACGCTACCAGTGTCCCGAGTGCGGCAAGTCCTTCCGCGTGTCCACGCAGCTCGTCTGCCACCGCCGCATGCACACCAAGGAGAAGCCCTTCAGGTGCACGCGCTGCGACAAGCACTTCTCCTCCAGGTCCAACCTGCGCCACCACATGAAGGTGCACGCCAACTACCTGCCCGCCGGACCCTTCCTTTAAACGCCGCTCGCCTCACTGACTAACGGACAGTGCCGTTGACGCAAGGGGCGGAGCCGAGGTCAGAGGCGGGGTCTCGTCTTCACTGGTGGCCTTTGTCACAGGTTTCCATGTAGGGGGCGGAGCTATAGACACTCGTGGCGGTCACATGACTCACCTTTTTGCTAACGTCACATGTGTCATCGGCCATGTGAACTCTGACCTGACCTGTGGACTTTTTCAGGAAAAGGACTGAAGCTCCGCCTCCTGGCCATTGACCTCATTTATTTATATGATTAACATGTGTAACGACTAGTGTGTAGTGCTCCTATTACCCACAATCCCTCTGTCCATGTAGCGTGCTGTGTTTATGGTTAGCAGCTAGATAGGACAAGGTCATGTGACGTCTACTTTGTGTGTGTGTGTGTGTGTGTGCGCGCGCCTCCTCTCAGTCATGTGACCTTTTCTAAACATCTTTTATAACCTTTGACCTCTACTCACAATAAATAGATGACTAGCACACACACTCGCCTCCCAGGAACACCCTTGGCCTTTATTCGCCTCAACACACATTTTGTACACTCGAACACACACACACACATTGTCAATGTTTGTCTACTCGCGCACACACACATTGTCAACGTTTGTCCACACACACAAACATTGTCAACGTTTGTTCACACACACAAACATTGTCAACGTTTGTTCATACACACAAACATTGTCAACGTCTGTCCACACACACATACACACACACATTGTCAACGTTTGTCCACTCACACACACATTGTCAACGTTTGGCCACCCACCCACACCCAAACACTGTCAACATTTGTCCACTCACACACACACACACACACACATTGTCAACGTTTGTTCACACACACATTGTCAACGTTTGTCCACTCACACACACATTGTCAACGTTTGGCCACCCACCCACACAAACATTGTCAACATTTGTCCACTCACCCACACACACACATTTTCAACGTTTGTTCACACACACATTGTCAATGTTTGTCCGCACACCCACCCACACACACACACAATCATTGTCAACGTTTGTCCACTCATGCACACACACATTGTCAGCGTTTGTCCACTCACACACACGTTGTCAACGTTTGTCCACTCACCCACACACACACACACATTGTCAACGTTTGTCCACTCACACACAAACATTGTCAATGTTTGTCCATTTGCACACATACACATTGTCAATGTTTGTCCACTCACACACACATTGCTAACGTTTGTCCACTTACCCAAACACACACATTGTCAACGTTTGTCCACTCACAGGCATCTTGTCAACGTTTGTCCACTCACCCACACACACACACACAGACAAACATTGTCAACGTTTGTCCACTCCCACACACACAAACATTGTCAATGTTTGTCCACTCAGACACACATTGTCAACATTTGTCCACTCACCCACACAAAAACAAACATTGTCACGTTTGTCCACGCACGCACGCACGCACACACACACATTGTCGTTTGTCAACTCATGCAGACACCCACACACATTGTCAACATTTGTCCACTCACGCACACACAAACATTGTCAACGTTTGTCCACTCACCCACACAAAAAACAAACATTGTCACATTTGTCCACTCACGCACGCTTACTTACTTGCTTACGGTTGTCCATCGATTCGATGATGACCATCTTCTTTTATTTGTGAGTCTGCTGATGTTTGAACAGTCGGATCCTGGATCCACAGATGCGGTTACAGAGCGGGCATGTGAAGGAGGTTCTGGGGCGAGCAGGGGTGGCTTGGCGAGCATGCCTCTTCGCTCGCTTTGCCGCACGGTCTTGTGTGTGCTGTTCCTCAATATAATCCACGGTCTTGTGTGTGCTGTTCCTCAATATAATCCACGGTCTTGTGTGCGCTGTTCCTCGATATAATCCACGGTCTTGTGTGCGCTGTTCCTCGATATAATCCACGGTCTTGTGTGCGCTGTTCCTCGATATAATCCACGGTCTTGTGTGCGCTGTTCCTCGATATAATCCACGGTCTTGTGTGCGCTGTTCCTCGATATAATCCACGGTTTTGTGTGCGCTGTTCCTCGATATAATCCACGGTCTTGTGTGCGCTGTTCCTCGATATAATCCACGGTCTTGTGTGCGCTGTTCCTCAATATAATCCACGGTCTTGTGTGTGCTGTTCCTCAATATAATCCACGGTCTTGTGTGCGCTGTTCCTCGATATAATCCACGGTTTTGTGTGCGCTGTTCCTCGATATAATCCACGGTCTTGTGTGCGCTGTTCCTCGATATAATCCACGGTTTTGTGTGCGCTGTTCCTCGATATAATCCACGGTCTTGTGTGCGCTGTTCCTCGATATAATCCACGGTCTTGTGTGCGCTGTTCCTCGATATAATACACGGTCTTGTGTGCGCTGTTCCTCGATATAATCCACGGTCTTGTGTGCGCTGTTCCTGTATATAATCCACGGTTTTGTGTGCGCTGTTCCTCAATATAATCCACGGTCTTGTGTGCGCTGTTCCTCGATATAATCCACGGTCTTGTGTGCGCTGTTCCTGTATATAATCCACGGTTTTGTGTGCGCTGTTCCTCAATATAATCCACGGTCTTGTGTGCGCTGTTCCTCTATATAATCCACGGTCTTGTGTGCGCTGTTCCTCTATATAATCCACGGTCTTGTGTGCGCTGTTCCTCGATATAATCCACGGTTTTGTGTGCGCTGTTCCTCGATATAATCCACGGTCTTGTGTGCGCTGTTCCTCGATATAATCCACGGTTTTGTGTGCGCTGTTCCTCGATATAATCCACGGTCTTGTGTGCGCTGTTCCTCGATTTAATCAACGGCCTTGTGTGCGCTGTTCCTCTGTATAATCCACGGTTTTGTGTGCGCTGTTCCTCTGTATAATCCACGGGCTTGTGTGCGCTGTTCCTCGATATAATCCACGATTTTGTGTGTGCTGTTCCTCGATATAATCCACGGTCTTGTGTGCGCTGTTCCTCTATATAATCCATGGTCTTGTGTGCGCTGTTCCTCGATATAATCCATGGTCTTGTGTGCGCTGTTCCGCGATATAATCCACGGTCTTGTGTGCGCTGTTCCTCGATATAATCCACGGTTTTGTGTGCGCTGTTCGTCGATATAATCCACGGTCTTGCGCGCTGTTCCTTGATATAATCCACGGTCTTGTGTGCGCTGTTCCTCGATATAATCCACGGTCTTGTGTGCGCTGTTTCTCTATATAATCCCCGGTCTTGTGTGCGCTGTTCCTCGATATAATCCACGGTTTTGTGTGCGCTGTTCCTCGATAAAATCCACGGTCTTGTGTGCGCTGTTCCTTGATATAATCCACGGTCTTGTGTGCGCTGTTCCTTAATATAATCCACGGTCTTGTGTGCGCTGTTCCTCGATATAATCCACGGTCTTGTGTGCGCTGTTCCTGTATATAATCCACGGTTTTGTGTGCGCTGTTCCTCATTATAATCCACGGTCTTGTGTGCGCTGTTCCTCTATATAATCCACGGTCTTGTGTGCGCTGTTCCTCTATATAATCCACGGTCTTGTGTGCGCTGTTCCTCGATATAATCCACGGTTTTGTGTGCGCTGTTCCTCGATATAATCCACGGTCTTGTGTGCGCTGTTCCTCGATATAATCCACGGTTTTGTGTGCGCTGTTCCTCGATATAATCCACGGTCTTGTGTGCGCTGTTCCTCGATTTAATCAACGGCCTTGTGTGCGCTGTTCCTCTATATAATCCACGGTTTTGTGTGCGCTGTTCCTCTGTATAATCCACGGGCTTGTGTGCGCTGTTCCTCGATATAATCCACGATTTTGTGTGTGCTGTTCCTCGATATAATCCACGGTTTTGTGTGCGCTGTTCCTCTATATAATCCATGGTCTTGTGTGCGCTGTTCCTCGATATAATCCATGGTCTTGTGTGAGCTGTTCCGCGATATAATCCACGGTCTTGTGTGCGCTGTTCCTCGATATAATGCACGGTTTTGTGTGCGCTGTTCGTCGATATAATCCACGGTCTTGCGCGCTGTTCCTTGATATAATCCACGGTCTTGTGTGCGCTGTTCCTCGATATAATCCACGGTCTTGTGTGCGCTGTTCCTTGATATAATCCACGGTCTTCTGTGCGCTGTTCCTCTATATAATCCACGGTCTTGTGTGCGCTGTTCCTCGATATAATCCACGGTCTTGTGTGCGCTGTTCCTCAATATAATCCACGGTCTTGTGTGCGCTGTTCCTTGATATAATCCACGGTCTTGTGTGCGCTGTTCCTCAATATAATCCACGGTCTTGTGTGCGCTGTTCCTTGATATAATCCACGGTCTTGTGTGCGCTGTTCCTCAATATAATCCACGGTCTTGTGTGCGCTGTTCCTTGATATAATCCACGGTCTTGTGTGCGCTGTTCCTCTATATAATCCACGGTCTTGTGTGCGCTGTTCCTCGATATAATCCACGGTTTTGTGTGCCCTGTTCCTCGATATAATCCACGGTCTTGTGCGCTGTTCCTTGATATAATCCACGGTTTTGTGTGCGCTGTTCCTCTATATAATCCACGGTCTTGTGTGCGCTGTTCCTCTATATAATCCACGGTCTTGTGTGCGCTGTTCCTCGATATAATCCACGGTTTTGTGTGCCCTGTTCCTCGATATAATCCACGGTCTTGTGCGCTGTTCCTTGATATAATCCACGGTTTTGTGTGCGCTGTTCCTCGATATAATCCACGGTTTTGTGTGCCCTGTTCCTCGATATAATCCACGGTCTTGTGCGCTGTTCCTTGATATAATCCACGGTCTTGTGTGCGCTGTTCCTCGATATAATCCACGGTTTTGTGTGCCCTGTTCCTCGATATAATCCACGGTCTTGTGCGCTGTTCCTTGATATAATCCACGGTCTTGTGTGCGCTGTTCCTCGATATAATCCACGGTTTTGTGTGCCCTGTTCCTCGATATAATCCACGGTCTTGTGCGCTGTTCCTTGATATAATCCACGGTCTTGTGTGCGCTTTTCCTCTATATAATCCACGGTCTTGTGTGCGCTGTTCCTCTATATAATCCACTCCCTGTGAGGAGTGGGAGCGCCAGAGGTCTCGGCAGGAAGCAAGTTCCTCCAGTGAAGAGGGGTTGATCTGGCATCTCTTCAGTGTGGTCTTCATTTGGTCTTTGAACCACTTCTTCTGCCCACCAGCACTGCGTTGGCCTAGGAGTAACTGACCATAGAGGATTCTGCGTGGGAATCTGGCTGGGCATTCGGATGACCCGAGTTGATGTTGGGTCATGATGAACTCCATACTGCAGCTGCCTGCCCTCTCCAGCACTTCTGTGCGCGGCACTCTGTCCTTCCACGTGATGCCGAGGATTTTCTGCAGACATCTTACATGGAAAGTCTCCAAGCTTTTCAGATGGCGGCTGCAGATAGTCCATGCCTCACATCTGTCCAGTAATGCAGTGATGCATACTGCTCTGTAGACCAGCACTTTGGTGTGGAGTTTGAGGTCCCTGTTCTGAAAAACCCTTCTCCTTGACGACCAAAAGATGCTGATGCTTGCTTAAGGCGGTTCTGGATCTCATCATCCATTGAGCGGGTGTCAGACATTATGCTCCCCAGGTATTTGAAGGTGGGCAGCGTGAGCAGTTGTTGCCCTGCTGCTTTGAGGGTTTTTGTGGGAGGTCAGCACTAGACTGACAGAGTACCTGTCTTCTGGGTGTTGATCGTCAGTCCCATTCTGGTTTATGCAGTTACAGCTGCCCAGAGGATGTTTTGCAGAGCCTGTGGTGTATCACAACCAGGGCACAGTCATCGGCGTATTGCAGCTCAATGATGGTCTCCGAGGCCAGCTTGGTAGTTGCCTGTAGCCTCCTGATGTTAAACAGGTTACCATCAAGCCTGGTCTATGCTCCTCCATCCCCTTACGTAGCAGTGTTGTGACTCAGACGAGGAAGATGTTGAAGAGAACGCTGCTGATCCGCTTGAGATGCTGATCCGCTTGAGATGGTTTCCTGTGGACGGGACTCTCACTGCTGTCTTGGAGCCACTATGGATTGAACTTTCACAGTATCATGTTAGACCCGCTCGACATCCATTGCTTTCGGTCCCCTAGAGGGGGGGGGGTTGCCCACATCTGAGGTCCTCTCCAAGGTTTGTCATAGTCAGCATTGTCACTGGCGTCCCACTGAATGTGAATTCTCCCTGCCCACTGGGTGTGAGTTTTCCTTGCCCTTTTGTGGGTTCTTCCGAGGATGTTGTAGTCGTAATGATTTGTGCAGCCCTTTGAGACATTTGTGATTTGGGGCTATATAAATAAACATTGATTGATTGATTGATTGAGAACAGGAGCCAGCACACAAAGGGATCTGAGCTGTGTCTTCCCACTACCACTCGGACCATCATCCCAGAATGTAACTGTGCAAGGATGATGAGAAACTTGGATGGACACCCAAATCTCTTCAGGACTTGCCACAGTAGGTCCCTCTTCACTGTGTCAAATGCCTTTGAAAGGTCGACAAAGGCAATGAAGAAGTCCTTGTGCTGCTCCCGGCATTTCTCTTGGCGATCACGTCAACTGTCCCCCTGTCCTTCCGAAAACCACACTGCGACTCCGGGGTGACCCGGTCTGATATTGCGGGGATGAGTCTGCGGAGCATGACCTTGGCGAGGACCTCTCCAGCAATGGCCAACAGAGAGATACCCCTACTATTGGAGCAGATGGATTTGTCTCCTTTGTTCTTGTAGGTGGTCACAATGTTGGCATCTTTCCACTCTGGTCTCCACACCTCTGAAATGTAGAGCTGCAGTGTCCGTGTACAGAGGTCGCCTGCTTCCTTGAGAAGTTCAGCCGGGATGCTGTCAGGTCCAGGGGATTTATTGTTTTTCAGGGTTTTGACTGCATGCAGGATTTCTTTGAAGTTTAGGGGGTAGGTCGAGATCTGGCAAGCTGGGATGTTCAGGGAGCTCTGCAAGGACAGTTGTGTCCACTGGGGTGCGCTGCTTGAGCACGATGTTAGAATGCTCAGCTAGCATAGCCTGGTCCTTGATTAAAGATGTTCCATCAGCAGATCTAACAGGTGCCAGGGAGCAGTTTCTGGGGCCGTAGGTGGTTTTCACTGCATCATAGAAACTGTGCATTTCATTTCTATCAGCGTCAGACTGGATTTCACACACGTTTGTTAACTCATGCACACACACACACACACACATTAACGTTCGTCCACTCACGCACAGACACACATTGTCAACGTTTGTCCACTCACAAACACACACATTGCCAACATTTGTCCAATCACGCACAAACACACATTGTCAACGTTTGTCCACTCACACACACATTGTCAACATCTGTCCACTCACGCACACACACGCATTGTCGTTTGTCAACTCACGCGCGCACACACATTGTCAACGTTTGTCCACTCACGCACAGACAAACATTGTCAACGTTTGTCCACTCGCGAACACACACATTGTCAACATTTGTCCACTTACGCACAAACACACTGTCAACGTTTGTCCACTCACACACACACATTGTCAAAATATGTCCACTCACGCACACACGCATTTTCGTTTGTCAACTCACGCGCACACACACATTGTCAACGTTTGTCCACTCACACACATTTTGTCAATGTCTGTCCACTCATGCATGCACACACATTGTCAGCATTTGTCCACTCACGCACACAACACACACATTGTCAACGTTTGTCCACTCACTCACACATTGTCAACGTTTCTCCACTCATGCACACACAGTGTCAACATTTGTTAACTCACTCACATCGTCAATGTTTGTCCATTCACATGCACACACACTTTGTCAGCGTGTGTCCACTCACGTGCACACACAGTGTCAACATTTGTCCACTCACGCACACGCATTGTCAATGTTAGTCCACTTATGCACACACACTATCAACATATGTCCTCTCACACACACATTGTCAACATTTGTCCACTCAGGCAGAAGCACACACAATGTCAACGTTTGTACACACACACATATTGTCAACGTTTGCCGACTCCTGCACACACACACACACACACACACACGTCAACATTTGTTCACTCACACACACTGTCAACATTTTTACACTCATGCACACACACATAGTCAACGTTTGTCCACGCGCACACACAGACATTGTCAACATTTGTCCAGTTACGCACACACACATTGTCAACGTTTCTCCACTCATGCACACAAACAGTGTCAACATTTGTTAACTCACTCACATCGTCAATGTTTGTCCATTCACATGCACACACACTTTGTCAGCGTGTGTCCACTCACGTGCACACACAGTGTCAACATTTGTCCACTCACGCACACGCATTGTCAATGTTAGTCCACTTATGCACACACACTATCAACATATGTCCTCTCACACACACATTGTCAACATTTGTCCACTCAGGCAGAAGCACACACAATGTCAACGTTTGTACACACACACATATTGTCAACGTTTGCCGACTCCTGCACACACACACGTCAAAATTTGTTCACTCACACACACTGTCAACATTTTTACACTCATGCACACACACATAGTCAACGTTTGTCCACGCGCACACACAGACATTGTCAACATTTGTCCTGTTACGCACACACACATTGTCAACGTTTTTCCACTCACGCACACACATTGTCAACATTTGTCCACTCACGAACACACACATTATCAACGTTTGTCCACTCACACACACAGACATTGTCAACATTTGTCCACTCACACACACATTGTCAATGTCTGTCTACTCATGCATACACACATTGTCAACATTTGTCCACTCACACAACTTGTCAATGTTTCTGGACTCATGCACACAATTGTCAACATTTGTTAACTCACTCTCACACACACATTGTAAACGTTTGTCCATTCATGCATACACAGTGTCAACATTTGTTAACTCACTCACTCACTCACTCACTCACTCACTCACTCACTCACTCACTCACTCACTCACACACACACACACACACACACATTGTTAACATGTGTCCACTCATGCACACACACATTGTCAACGTTTGTCCACTCAGGCACAAACACACACAATGTCAACGTTTGTACACACGCACATTGTCAATGTTTGTCCACTCTTTCACACATACACCCACATTGTCAACATTTGTTCACTCACACACACACACACATTGTCAACATTTGTCCACTCACGCACAAACACATAGTCAACGTTTGTCCACTCATCATGCACACACACATTGTCAACGTTTGTCCACACACACATTGTCAATGTTTGTTCACTCACGCACACACACTGCCAAAGTTTGTCCACACACACACATTGTCAACGTTTGTTCACTCACACACACACACACATTGTCAACGTATATCCACTCACGCACACTCACACACATTGTCAACATTTGTCAACTCACACACACACACATTGTCAACCTTTGTCCAGTTACGCACACACACATTGTCAACGTTTGTCCAGTCACGCACACACATATTGTCAACGTTTATCCACTCACGCACACTCACACACATTGTCAACGTTTGTCCAGTTACGCACACACACATTGTCAACGTTTGTCCAGTCACACACACACATATTGTCAACATTTATCCACTCACGCACACTCACACACATTGTCAACGTTTGTCAACTCAGGCACACACACATTGTCAACGTTTGTCAACTCGCGCACACACACATTGTCAACGTTTGTCCAGTTACGCACACACACATTGTCAACGTTTATCCACTCACGCACACTCACACACATTGTCAACGTTTATCCACTCACGCACACTCACACACATTGTCAACGTTTGTCAAGTCACTCACACACAGGTAACATTTGTCCGTCCATTCACATACAGTGTATCAGGAGACTATTCACAACCCTTCACTTTATACACGTTATATTAGTCTTATTCCAAAATAGAATATGTTCATTTTTGTCCTCAAAATTCTACACACAATACCCCATAATGACAATGTGAAAAGGTATTTATAAAAAGTAAAAGAAGTACATTAGTATTCACGGTCAATACTTTGGCAGCAAGTACACCTCAAGTCTTTTTCAACAAGATGGCACATCTATCTTTGGGCACTTTCTCTCATTCCTCCTTGCAGCACCTGTCAAGCTACATCAGGTTGGTTTTCATCCAGAATGTCTCTCTACATTGTTGCAGTCATCTTTCCCTCTATCCTGACTAATCTCCCAGTTCTTGCCGCTGAAAAGCATCCCCACAGCATGATGCTTCCACCACCATGTAGGGGTGGTATCGGCCTGCTGATGACGGTGCCTGCTTGCCTCCAAACATCTTACCTTTGTTGACACTATTAGTATTTAATAGTATTAGTAGTAAATATTATTATTAGGAGTAGTAATAATAGTTGTCATATTAGTATTATTATTTAATAGTATTATTAGGAGTAGCATTATTAGTTGTAGTAATAGTATTATTATTAAATTATTTTAATATTATTATTACTTATATTTATATTGTTAGTAGTTGTAGTAATAGTGTTATTAGTTGTAGTAAATTATTATTTTAATATTAGTTAAATTATTATTGTTAGTAGTCGTAATAGTATTAGTAGTTTTAGTATTATTGTTTAATATTATTAATAGTTCTATTATTAGTAGTAGTATTTGTAATTGTAATATTATTATTTAATAGTATTAGTTGTATTATTATTGTTATTAATAGTTCAATTATTATGAGTAGTGTTAGTAGTTGTATTACTGTTATTTGTACTTCTATAATTGTTAGTAGTTGTGGTAATAGTATTATTTAATAAATTAGTAATTATAATATTGTTAGTTGTAGTATTGTTATTTGATAGTATTAGTTATATAATAAGCATTATTAGTAGTTGTAGTAATACTATTATTATGTAATAGTATTATTAGTAGTTCTCCTATTTTTGGGAGTAGTATTAGTATTATTTAATAGTATTGCTAGTTATATTGTCAGTAGTTTTAGTAATAGTATTATTTAATAGTATTACTAGTTCTATTATTGTTAGTAGTTGTAGTAATATTAATATTATTTAATAGTATTTGTACTTATGTTATTGAGTATTATTAGTAGTTATAATGTTAGTAGTAGTAGTGTTTAATATCAGTGGTTCTATTATTGTTAGTAGTTGTAGTATTAGTATTTAATAGTATTGTTGAAGCCATCTTAAAAGAAATAACAAATGTTGCATTTTTTAATGGTTTTGAGCGGGGACACAATCAATGCAGACCCTCGCCTTGATCGTCAATGTGACACAGGTGCGCTAGAATCAATCAATGCAGGGCCTCGCCTTGAGCGTCAATTTGACACAGGTGTGGTTGAATCAATCAATGCAGACCCTAGCCTTGCTTGTCAATGTGACACAGGTGCGTTACAATTAATCAATGCAGGCCCTCGCCTTGATCTTCAATGTGACACAGGTGCGCTAGAATCAATCAATGCAGACCCTAGCCTTGGTCGTCAATGTGACACAGGTGCGCTAGAATCAATGCAGACCCTTGCCTTGATGGTTAATGCGACACAGGTGCACTAGAATCAATGCAGGCCCTTGCCTTGATCGTCAATGTGACACAGGTGTGGTAGAATCAATCAATGCTGACCCTAGTCTTGGTCGTCAATGTGACATAGGTGCGCTAGAATCAATGCAGACCCTTGCCTTGATTGTTAATGCGACACAGGTGCACTAGAATCAATGCAGGCCCTTGCCTTGATCGTCAATGTGACACAGGTGTGGTAGATTCAATCAATGCTGACCCTAGTCTTGGTCGTCAATGTGACACAGGTGCGCTAGAATCAATGCAGACCCTCGCCTTGATGGTTAATGCGACACAGGTGCACTAGAATCAATGCAGGCCCTTGCCTTGATCGTCAATGTGACACAGGTGTGGTAGACTCAATCAATGCTGACCCTAGTCTTGGTCGTCAATGTGACACAGGTGCGCTAGAATCAATGCAGACCCTCGCCTTGATGGTTAATGCGACACAGGTGCACTAGAATCAATGCTGGCCCTTGCCTTGATCGTCAATGTGACACAGGTGTGGTAGAATCAATCAACACCCGGAAGACACCACTACACCCAGGAGTCACCACTACAAGCTGGACATCGTCAAGTAAAGCACAAGAAGTGAGTCATACGCAGCACCTTGACATGTCCAGCACCTCGGCTTCTGTTTGTTTCAAAGCCTAGACTACAGTATCATCAGTAGTTCTATAATTGTTATTATCATCAGTAGTTCTGTTATTGTTAGTATCATCAGTAGTTCTATTATTGTTAGTATCATCAATAGTTTGATTAGTATTAGTATCATCAATAGTTCTATTATTGTTAGTATCATCAGTAGTTCTATTATTGTTAGTATCATCAGTAGTTTGATTAGTATTAGTATCATCAGTAGTTCTATTATTGTTAATATCATCAGTAGATCTATTATTGTTAGTATCATCAATAGTTCTATTATTGTTAGTATCATCAGTAGTTCTATTATTGTTAGTATCATCAGTAGTTCTATAATTGTTATTATCATCAGTAGTTCTGTTATTGTTAGTATCATCAGTAGTTTGATTAGTATTAGTATCATCAGTAGTTCTATTATTGTTAATATCATCAGTAGATCTATTATTGTTAGTATCATCAATAGTTCTATTATTGTTAGTATCATCAGTAGTTCTATTATTGTTAGTATCATCAGTAGTTCTATTATTGTTAGTATCATCAGTAGTTCTATTATTGTTAGTATCATCAGTAGTTCTATTATTGTTAGTATCATCAATAGTTCTATTATTGTTAGTATCATCAGTAGTTCTATTATTGTTAGTATCTTCAGTAGTTCTATTATTGTTAGTATCTTCAGTAGTTCTATTATTGTTAGTATCATCAGTAGTTCTATTATTGTTAGTATCTTCAGTAGTTCTATTATTGTTAGTATCATCAATAGTTCTATTATTGTTAGTATCATCAGTAGTTCTATTATTGTTAGTATCTTCAGTAGTTCTATTATTGTTAGTATCATCAGTAGTTCTATTATTGTTAGTATCATCAATAGTTCTATTATTGTTAGTATCATCAGTAGTTCTATTATTGTTAGTATCTTCAGTAGTTCTATTAGTATTAGTATCATCAGTAGTTCTATTATTGTTAGTATCATCAATAGTTCTATTATTGTTAGTATCATCAGTAGTTCTATTATTGTTAGTATCTTCAGTAGTTCTATTAGTATTAGTATCATCAGATCCACTAGAGAGGATCCACAGGACCTGGCCATGGAACTCTGGATGGCAAGCAGTGTGTGTGAGACAATCACTGCTACTGTACTTGACTTGACTTTACTGTTGTCCAGCACCCCCTCTCTGGTGGATCCAAGGTAGCGAGGAGTGAGATACAACTTGGCACCAGCGAAACCGCAGGAGTTGCCAGAATGAGCCACTATGTCAAACCGCCTTCGGGACTTCGGCTCCTCATTTTCTTTGGGGTGTTACTCCCTTAGCCTTACCCTCCAATGGGGTGTTACTCCTTTAGTCTTACCCTCCAGTGGGGTGTTACTCCCTTAGCCTTACCCTCCAGTGGGGTGTTACTCCTTTAGTCTTACCCTCCAGTGGGGTGTTACTCCTTTAGTCTTACCCTCCAATGGGGTTTGACTCCCTTTTCTTACCCTCCAATGGGGTTTTACTCCCTTTTCTTACCCTCCAGTGAGGTGTTACTCCCTTAGTCTGAACCCTCCAATGGGGTGTTACTCCCTTAGTCTTACCCTCCAATGGGGTGTTATTCCCTTAGTCTTACCCTCCAATGGGGTGTTACTCCCTTAGTCTTACCCTCCAGTGGGGTGTTACTCCCTTAGCCTTACCCTCCATTGGGGTGTTACTCCCTTAGTCTTACCCTACAATGGGATGTTACTCCCTTAGTCTTACCCTCCAGTGGGGTGTTACTCCCTTAGTCTTACCCTCCAGTGGGGTGTTACTCCCTTAGTCTTACCCTCCAATGGGGTGTTACTCCTTTAGTCTTACCCTCCAGTGGGGTGTTACTCCTTTAGTTTTACCCTCCAGTGGGGTGTTACTCCTTTAGTCTTACCCTCCAATGGGGGTTTACTCCCTTTTCTTACCCTCCAATGGGGTTTTACTCCCTTTTCTTACCCTCCAATGGGGGTTTACTCCCTTTCTTACCCTCCAGTGAGGTGTTACTCCCTTAGTCTTACCCTCCAATGGGGTGTTATTCCCTTAGTCTTACCCTCCAGTGGGGTGTTACTCCCTTAGTCTTACCCTCCAATGGGGTGTTATTCCCTTAGTCTTACCCTCCAATGGGGTGTTATTCCCTTAGTCTTACCCTCCAGTGGGGTGTTACTCCCTTAGTCTTACCCTCCAGCGGGGTGTTACACTCTTAGTCTTACCCTCCAATGGGGTTTTACTCCCTTTTCTTACCCTCCAGTGGCGTGTTACTGCCTTAGTCTTACCCTACAATGGGAGGTTACTCCCTTAGTCTTACCCTCCAGTGGGGTGTTACTCCCTTAGCCTTACCCTCCAGCAGGGTGTTACTCCCTTAGCCTTACCCTCCAGCAGGGTGTTACTCCCTTAGTCTTACCCTCCAGCGGGGTGTTACTCCCTTAGCCTTACCCTCCAGTGGGGTGTTACTCCCTTAGTCTTACCCTACAATGGGATGTTACTCCCTTAGTCTTACCCTCCAGTGGGGTGTTACTCCCTTAGTCTTACCCTCCAATGGGATGTTACTCCCTTAGTCTTACCCTCCAGTGGGGTGTTACTCCCTTAGTCTTACCCTACAATGGGATGTTACTCCCTTAGTCTTACCCTCCAATGGGATGTTACTCCCTTAGCCTTACCCTCCAGTGGGGTGTTACTCCCTTAGTCTTACCCTACAATGGGATGTTACTCCCTTAGTCTTACCCTCCAGTGGGGTGTTACTCCCTTAGTCTTACCCTCCAATGGGATGTTACTCCCTTAGCCTTACCCTCCAGCAGGGTGTTACTCCCTTAGTCTTACCCTCCAGTGGGGTGTTACTCCCTTAGTCTTACCCTCCAGCAGGGTGTTACTCCCTTAGCCTTACCCTCCAGCAGGGTGTTACTCCCTTAGTCTTACCCTCCAGTGGGGTGTTACTCCCTTAGTCTTACCCTACAATGGGATGTTACTCCCTTAGTCTTACCCTCCAGTGGGGTGTTACTCCCTTAGTCTTACCCTACAATGGGATGTTACTCCCTTAGTCTTACCCTCCACTGGGGTGTTACTCCCTTAGTCTTACCCTCCAGCGGTGTGTTACTCCCTTAGCCTTACCCTCCAATGGGGTGTTACTCCTTTAGTCTTACCCTCCAGTGGGGTGTTACTCCTTTAGTTTTACCCTCCAGTGGGGTGTTACTCCT
Source organism: Nerophis ophidion (assembly GCF_033978795.1). NCBI lineage: Eukaryota > Metazoa > Chordata > Actinopteri > Syngnathiformes > Syngnathidae > Nerophis > Nerophis ophidion. The sequence continues at coordinate 37,496,141 of NC_084633.1, read as the reverse complement.
TTAGTCTTACCCTCCAATGGGGGTTTACTCCCTTTTCTTACCCTCCAATGGGGTTTTACTCCCTTTTCTTACCCTCCAATGGGGGTTTACTCCCTTTCTTACCCTCCAGTGAGGTGTTACTCCCTTAGTCTTACCCTCCAATGGGGTGTTATTCCCTTAGTCTTACCCTCCAGTGGGGTGTTACTCCCTTAGTCTTACCCTCCAATGGGGTGTTATTCCCTTAGTCTTACCCTCCAATGGGGTGTTATTCCCTTAGTCTTACCCTCCAGTGGGGTGTTACTCCCTTAGTCTTACCCTCCAGCGGGGTGTTACACTCTTAGTCTTACCCTCCAATGGGGTTTTACTCCCTTTTCTTACCCTCCAGTGGCGTGTTACTGCCTTAGTCTTACCCTACAATGGGAGGTTACTCCCTTAGTCTTACCCTCCAGTGGGGTGTTACTCCCTTAGCCTTACCCTCCAGCAGGGTGTTACTCCCTTAGCCTTACCCTCCAGCAGGGTGTTACTCCCTTAGTCTTACCCTCCAGCGGGGTGTTACTCCCTTAGCCTTACCCTCCAGTGGGGTGTTACTCCCTTAGTCTTACCCTACAATGGGATGTTACTCCCTTAGTCTTACCCTCCAGCGGGGTGTTACTCCCTTAGCCTTACCCTCCAGTGGGGTGTTACTCCCTTAGTCTTACCCTACAATGGGATGTTACTCCCTTAGTCTTACCCTACAATGGGATGTTACTCCCTTAGTCTTACCCTCCAATGGGATGTTACTCCCTTAGTCTTACCCTCCAGTGGGGTGTTACTCCCTTAGTCTTACCCTACAATGGGATGTTACTCCCTTAGTCTTACCCTCCAATGGGATGTTACTCCCTTAGCCTTACCCTCCAGTGGGGTGTTACTCCCTTAGTCTTACCCTACAATGGGATGTTACTCCCTTAGTCTTACCCTCCAGTGGGGTGTTACTCCCTTAGTCTTACCCTCCAATGGGATGTTACTCCCTTAGCCTTACCCTCCAGCAGGGTGTTACTCCCTTAGTCTTACCCTCCAGCGGGGTGTTACTCCCTTAGCCTTACCCTCCAGTGGGGTGTTACTCCCTTAGTCTTACCCTACAATGGGATGTTACTCCCTTAGTCTTACCCTCCAGTGGGGTGTTACTCCCTTAGTCTTACCCTACAATGGGATGTTACTCCCTTAGTCTTACCCTCCAGTGGGGTGTTACTCCCTTAGTCTTACCCTCCAGCGGGGTGTTACTCCCTTAGTCTTACCCTCCAGTGGGGTGTTACTCCCTTAGTCCTACCCTCCAATGGGGTGTTACTCCTTTAGCCTTACCCTCCAGTGGGGTGTTACTCCCTTAGTTTTACCCTCCAGTAGGGTGTTACTCCCTTAGTCCTACCGTCCAATGGGGTGTTACTCCTTTAGCCTTACCCTCCAATGGGGTGTTACTCCTTTAGCCTTACCCTCCAGTGGGGTGTTATTCCCTTAGCCTTACCCTCCAGTGGGTTGACCACAAGGCAGCGGTGGTTTTGTGGGTGGAGATTTCCTTCTCCTAGATGGACTGCCTTACCAAGTCTAATAGTTCTATAATTGTTAGTGGGATTCATAGTTGGCGTAATAGTATTGTTATTTAGTATTTGTATTAGTAGTTCTATTATTGTTATTATTATTTCTATTATTTAATAGTCTTATTAGTAACTACTTTATTATTGTTAGTAGTTGTAGTAATTGTATTATTTAATAGTATTATTATTAGTTTTATTATTGTTTGTATTTTATTATTATTTAATATTACTATTATTTAATAGTATTATTGGTAGCTCTTTTATTATTGTTAGTAGTTATAGTGATAGTGTTATTATCTAATAGTAGTATTGGTTGTTCTGTTATTATTAGGAGTAGTATTCATTGTTGTATTATAATTATAATTATTATTATTATTTAATAGTAGTATTTGTAGTTCCATAATTGTTAGTAGTAGTATTAGTTAAAGTAATATTATTGTTATTGTTATTATTTTTAATATTATTATTATCTAATAGTATTGTTAATAGTTATATTATTTTTATAGTATTTGTAGTAATGGTATTATTAGTAGTTCTCTTAATATTAGGAGTAGTATTACTAATTATATTATTAATAATTAATAGTATTATTAGTTGTTAGTTCTATAATAATTAGTCGTTGTAGTAATTGTATTGTTATTTAATAGTAGTATTAGTAGTTGTAGCATTATTATTACTTTTATTATTTATTATTGTTAGTAGTTGTAGTAATATTATTATTTTATAATATTATTGGTAGTTCTTTTATTGGTAGGAGTATTATTAGTAGTTGTATTTATATTATTATCATTTAATAGCATTATTTGTTGTTCTAAAATCGTTAGTAATATTAGTAGTTGTGGTAATAGTATTATTATTTAAAATGATTATCATTAGTTCTATTATTACTGTAAGTAACTGTAGTAATAGTATTATTAGTAGTTTTGTTAATGTTAAAATTAGTATTAGTAGTTGTAGTATTAGTATTATACCTATATAATAGTATTATTGGTCGTTTTGTAATTGTTAGTAGTATGAGTATATGTAGTAATAGTATGATTATTTGGTATTAGTATAATAATTATCATTAGTATTATTGGAAATATTACACACGTTGTTTAATAGTATTGTTAGAATGATTAGAAGTAGTAATATTAGAAGCATTAAACACTGTTTAATAGTAATAATATAATGATTAGTATTATTATTATTATTAGGAGTATTACACCCGGTGTTTAATAGTATATTATAATGATTAGTCGTAGTATTATTAGAAGTATTACGCATAGTTTTTAATATATTCTATTATAATAATTATTATTAGGAGTATTACACATGTTTAATAGTATTATCATAATGATTAGTAGTGGTAATATTAGAAGTATTACACACAGTGTTTAATAGTATTATTATGATGAATAGTAGTAGTAGTAATATTAGAAGTATTGCACACTTTGATAAATAGTATTATTATAATGATTGGTAGTAGTAAAATTAGAAGTACTACACATGCAGTTTAAAGTCCTACTGAAAGCCACTACTAGCCACCACGCAGTCTGATAGTTTATATATCAATGATGAAATATTAACATTGCAACACATGCCAATACGGCCTTTTTAGTTTACTAAATTACAATTTTAAATTTCCCGGGAGTTTCATCTTGAAAACGTCGTGTAATGATGACGTGTACTCAAGACGTCACGGGTTTTTAGGAAGTATGAGCGCTGCACACACACACAGCTAAAAGTCGTCTGCTTTAATTACACAGTATTTTGGACATCTGTGTTGCTGAATCTTTTGCAATTTGTTCAATTAATATTGGAGAAGTCTGTGTTGGCCCTGCGATGAGGTGGCGACTTGTCCAGGGTGTACCCCGCCTTCCGCCCGATTGTAGCTGAGATAGGCGCCAGCGCCCCCCACGGCCCCAAAAAGGGAATAAGCGGTAGAAAATGGATGGATGGATGGAAGTCACAGTAGAAAGATGGAGTTGGGAAGCTTTAGCCTTTAGCCACACAAACACATGGTGATTCCTTGTTTAAAATTCCTAGAGGTGAAACTTTACTTTGGATCAGCGCGGTCAAGCGAACATGGATCCCGACCGAATGTCAACCAGCAGGTTTCGGTGAGAAAAGTGTGGTAAAAAGTCGCTCCTTACCGGAGAAAAGCTGAGCTTGGGTCGTCCATGAAGCTGCAGTCGACTTCCCTGAGACACTGGCGTCAAGACACCCGTGGACGTACACCTCCGACTATCAGGTACTATTTAACTCACTAAAACTCTAGCAACACAATAGAAACATAAGGGATTTCCCAGAATTATCCTAGTAAATGTGTCTAAAAACATCGGAATCCGTCCCAATGCAATTGCGTTTTTTTTTTTTAACTTGTTTTTTTTTTTTTTTCAAATCCGTCGCTATCAATATCCTCAAACACAAATCTTTCATCCTCGCTCAAATTAATGGGGAAATTGTCGTTTTCTCGGTCCGAATAGCACTTTTTGTTGGAGGCTCCCATTAAAAACAATGTGAATATGTGAGGAGCCCCCACACTTGTGACCTCATCGTCTGCTACTTCCGGTACAGGCAAGGCTTTTCTCTTAGCGACCAAAAGTTGCAAACTTTATCGTGGATGTTCTCTACTAAATCCTTTCAGCAAAAATATGGCAATATCGTGAAATGATCAAGTATGACACAGAGAATGGACCTGCTATCCCCGTTTAAATAAGAACATCTCATTTCAGTAGGCCTTTAATAGTATGACAATGATTAGTAGTAGTATTATTAGAAGTATTACACACAGTGTTTAATAGTATTATTATTATTATGATTAGGAGTACTATTATTAGAAGTATTACACATGCTGTTTTATAGTGTTATTATTATTATCATTATGATTAGTAGTAGTAATATTAGAAGTATTACGCACAGTGTTTAATAGTATTATTATGATTAGTAGTAATATTATTAGAAGTATTACACAAAGTGTTTAATAGTTTTATTATTATGATTAGTAGTAGTAATATTAGAAGTGTTACACACAGTGTTTAATAGTATTATTATTATTATGATTAAGAGTACTATTATTAGAAGTATTACACATGCTGTTTTATAATATTAATATTATTATTATCATTATGATTAGTAGTAGTAATATTAGAAGTATTACGCACAGTGTTTAATAGTATCATTATTATGATTAGTAGTAATATTATTAGAAGTATTACACAAAGTGTTTAATAGTTTTATTATTATGATTAGTAGTAGTAATATTAGAAGTATTACACACAGTGTTTAATAGTATTATTATTATGATTAGTAGTAATATTAGAAGTATTACACAAAGTGTTTAATAGTTTTATTATTGTGATTAGTACTAATAATATTAGAAGTATTACACACAGTGTTTGATAGTTTTATTATTATGATTAGTAGTAGTAATATTAGAAGTGTTACACACAGTGTTTAATAGTATTATTATTATTATGATTAAGAGTACTATTATTAGAAGTATTACACATGCTGTTTTATAATATTAATATTATTATTATCATTATGATTAGTAGTAGTAATATTAGAAGTATTACACACAGTGTTTAATAGTATTATTATTATGATTAGTAGTAATATTAGAAGTATTACACAAAGTGTTTAATAGTTTTATTATTGTGATTAGTACTAATAATATTAGAAGTATTACACACAGTGTTTGATAGTTTTATTATTATGATTAGTAGTAGTAATATTAGAAGTATTACACACAGTGTTTAATAGTATTTTTATTATTATGATTAGGAGTACTATTATTAGAAGTATTACACATGCTGTTTTATAGTGTTATTATTATTATCATGATTAGTGGTAGTAATATTAGAAGTATTACGCACAGTGTTTAATAGTATTATTATGATTAGTAGTAATATTATTAGAAGTATTACACAAAGTGTTTAATAGTTTTATTATTATGATTAGTAGTAGTAATATTAGAAGTATTACACACAGTGCTTAATAGTATTATAATTATTGTGATTAGTGGTAGTATTATTAGAAGTATTACACACAGTGTTTGATAGTATTATTATTATGATTAGTAGTAGTAATATTAGAAATATTACACACATTGTTTAATAGTATTATAATTATGAATAGTAGTAGTATTATTAGAAGTATTACACACAGTGTTTGATAGTATTATTATTATGATTAGTAGTAGTAATATTAGAAGTATTACACACAGTGTTTAATAGTATTATTATTATGATTAGGAGTACTATTATTAGAAGTATTACACATGCTGTTTTATAGTGTTATTATTATCATTATGATTAGTGGTAGTAATAGAAGTATTACGCACAGTGTTTGATAGTTTTATTATTATGATTAGTAGTAGTAATATTAGAAGTATTACACACAGTGTTTAATAGTATTATTATTATTATTATGATTAGTAGTAATATTATTAGAAGTATTACACACAGTGTTTGATAGTATTATTATTATGATTAGTAGTAGTAATAGTAGCAGTATTACGCAGTGTTTAATAGTATTATTATGATTAGTAGTAGTAATATTAGAAGTATTACGCACAGTGTTTAATAGTATTATTATGATTGGTAGTAGTACTATTAGAAATATTACACACAGTGTTTAATAGTATTATTATGATTAGTGGTAGTAATATTAGAAGTATTACAGTGTTTAATAGCATTATTATTATTATGATTAGTAGTAGTAATATTAGAATTATTACACAGTGTTTAATAGTATTATTATGATTAGTAGTAGTACTATTAGAAATATTACACACAGTGTTTAATAGTATTATTATTATTATGATTAGTAGTATTAATATAAGTATTACACAGTGTTTAATAGTATTATAATTATTATGAATAGTGGTAGTATTAGAAGTATTACACACAGTTTTTAATAGTATTATTGTTATGATTAGTAGTATTATTATTAGAAGTATTACACACAGTGTTTAATAGTATCATAATTATGATTAGCAGTAGTAATAGTAGCAGTATTACGCACAGTGTTTAATAGTATTGTTATTATGATTAGTGGTAGTAATATTAGAAGTATTACACAGTGTTTAAGAGCATTATTATTATGATTAGTAGTAGTAATAATAGAATTATTACACACAGTGTTTAATAGTATTATTAGTATTATGATTAGTAGTATTGATATTAGAAGTATTACACACAGTGTTTAATAGTATTATTATTATGATTAGTAGTAGTACTATTAGAAGTATTACACGCAGTGTTTAATAGTATTATTATTATGATTAGTGGTAGTAATATTAGAAGTATTACACACAGTGTTTAATAGTATTATTATTATGATTAGTAGTAGTAATATTAGAAGTATTACACACAGTGTTTAATAGTATTATTATGATGATTAGTAATACTATTATTAGAAGTATTACACACTGCGTTTAATATTAGTATTATGATTAGTAATAGTATTAAAGGAGGTGTAGCTAGTGTGGACAAACACAAACAGGAAGTGGACAAAGACGAACAGGAATGGACAAAGAGCAAACAGGAAGTGGAGACAGAGCAAACAGGAAGTGGACGAGGGGCAAACAGGAAGCGGACAAGGAGCAAAGAGGAAGTGGAGACAGAGCAAACAGGAAGTGGACGAGGGGCAAAGAGGAAGTGGACAAGGAGCAAACAGGAAGTGGAGACAGAGCAAAGAGGAAGTGGACAAGTAGCAACACTGAACAATCCTTCTTTATTTCTTCATATTTGTGTAATATTTCCTCTGAAACAAAATGTCGGACACACTTATAAAAGACAGCTTCTGCATAGAGTTGTCGTCTTAAAGATCCAAGGGTCAAAGATGGGGGGTACTGGCACGTCACAGGAACTAAACAGCCAACAGCAGAACGAGAGGGGGGCGGGGCTGTCGCGAATGGTGGGCGTGTCTTAAGTGTGGGCGGGGACAGATGGCTTCACGTTACACTAGGCACACAAACACAAAAGAAACGGACACAAGTTGCGTTTCCTGGCAAAGTCGAAGAGGCTGTCCCCTATTGGCCAACGTCAGGTGGGGGGGGGGGGGGGGGGGGGCGGAGCTCTCGTGTCGCGTGGGTGGAGCTCCTGCATCTGGCCGCCTCCCCCGAGGGCGCCTCCGGTATTGCACGCTTTGTCAAGGTCGGCCTGTGGGAGGTGGAAGGGGCGGGGCCAACCCCAAGCCAGGAGATGGCGGGAAGCACTTTGACCATAGCGGCCAGTGGGCGGGGCCTCACTCCGGGGGCGGAGAGGACAGCGTCAAGAGGGGGTCGACTTTGTCAGGAAGATAAACATGCAGGTGGTCTTTTTCTCCTATTTACAATAATTACATCATCGCTATAGCGACAAGTCTTTCCTATTGGCCACGTGCCCCCCCCAGACTCCTCCCACGCAATACTGACTCCCAAGTTGTCACGGCAACCGTTTGGGAAATCGTTTCAGGAAGACAGAGAGCTTCGTCGTCGGGACTACAAAGATGGAGGAGCGCGTGCTAACGGCTAACGGCGGCTAATGGCGGCTCGCTGGTCTCCGGCGACTCGCTTCGCTTTGGTTTGCGTGGCCAACGTGAAAAGTGACTTGTGTCGCGGCGAGGGCAGGGGGGGGCGTGGTGTGAAAAGAAGCGGGAACTAGCGAGCCAACGTGCTAACGGAGTAAAGTGCGCAACATGGCGGCAGGTCAGGAGGCGGGGAAACATCTTCATGCAAACTCCACGACGCGTCGCATGCCAAATATCGGGACACGCGGGGGGGGCGGGGCTTATCCTCGCCGTCGTCTCGCCTAAAAACGTCAACACAGAAAAAGACAGGAATACTGGGACACGCCCCCTGCCTTCATGCCGCCATGTTTGCGTCTGCGGGGGACGACGACGACGACGACGTCATCGCTTTGACGACGGCGATGTGGTCGGGATGCGCCGCGATCGGCGGGGAGGCGGGGACAAGCGCACGTTTAGTTTCAACACAACACGACTTTGGTGGACGCCAAATGAAAAGGAAACGCTCTTTTTGTCTTTTTTTTTTGGTCACACGTCACGACACGACATCTAACGACTACACAACACGCACTACTTCAACAAGCCCACTTCCTGTTCGCGTCCGAGCCGCCACGCCGGATGTCAGCGGGACGTCAGCTTCCCAGCCGCCGTGCCGCAGTTATTGCTTGAACGCCGAGTGCACTTCGGGACGCGGATGAAGCCTCCCACCGCACAAGGTGCGAGCAAGAAAGCACGCGACGTGCGAGGCTGAGCGTCCTGCTCCCAGTGTGACACCACATCACATGACTCTAGGAGGAGGAGGAGCCTCTCCCCAGTGGTAGCACCTGTGTCACCAAGACGACCACAAACACACTCGGCCAAAACGAGGGCTCAGGCGAACTCGACAGGAAGTCACGGAAACAGCGGCAGCGCAAAACGACAAAACCTTCCCCGCGGGGAAATAACTCAATATGGCCGCGGCACTCGGGTGGGCGGGGCTAAAGTCAACTTGACGAGTCGCGCTTGTGTCTTAACTGCATAGATTGACTCTCGGTGGAGTCCCCCCCCCGCTCCCCGCCACCTTCCTGACTCCGCCCCTCCTGTGGCGGTCAAAGGTCACGTGGGAGTGGGCGACCAGTGAGGAGCGGGGTCAGAGCAAGGTCGGACCCGCCCTCCTAACGTGGGCGGGTGGGGGTGGGGCTCTTTCTGCGGGACGGCGTCCGGACACGCTCTCCGAGAACCGAGTGGGCGCTCGTCCCGCAGAAGCCCCGCCCAGCGGCACTCGCCGTCGCCGTCCTCCCGAAGAAAGCAAATTTAAAGAAGACAGAAAGAAAAAAGCGTGCGAAGCTTCTAGGTTTACATCGATGCGTTTGCCGGAACCTTCCGTTTACACGGCGGTGCGTTTGAGGGGGTTTGATTTGTGGGAATGTTGGACCTCGGCCCACCCCAAGTGTGTCCCGTTTGCTGATTGGTTTTCTTCTTGCATTGGTGGTTCAAGTTTTTGGGCTTTTTCTTCCTCCGGCTGGCGGTCGTCACGGCGACAGGAAGCTCAGAAGCCCAGCGTCCCGCCGATGGTCGACGCCAAGACCACGCCCAGGATGACGCAGCAGATGATGATCATGATCTTCTTCTGCGGGACAAACACAGGAAGCACAGCGGTCACACGCCGGATTGGACCCGGAAGGATCCGGAGGAACACAGTGGGACCCAGAAAGGTCCAGCGGGACCCGGGTGGGGCCATTGGGACCCTGAAGGATCTGGGGGAACCCAGTGTGACCCAGAAAGATCTCGAGGAACCCAGTGGGACCCAGAAGGATCCAGAGGGACCCATAAAGTTCCAGAGGGACCCAGAAGGATCTCGAGGAACCCAGTGGGACCCAGAAGGATCCAGAGGGACCCATAAAGATCCAGAAGGATCTAGATGAACCCAGTGGGACCCAGAAGGAGCCAGAGAGACCCAGAACGATCCATAGGTACCCAGAAGGATCTCAAGGAACACAGTGGGACCCAGAAGGATCCAGAGGACCCGGCCAGACCCAGAAGGAACCATAGGGACCCGGCGGGACCCAGGAGGACCAATAAGGATCTAGAGGAACCCAGTGGGACCCAGAAGAATCCAGAGGGACCCAGAAGGAGCCATAGGGACCCAGAAGGATCTGGATTAACCCAATGAGACTCAGAAGGATCCAGAGGGACCCGGCAGGATTTAGGGCGACCTAGAACGATCCATAGGAACCCAGAAGGATCTCGAGGAACCCAGTGGGACCCAAAAAGGTCCTGAGGGACCCGGAAGAAGCCATAGGGACCCTGAAGGATCTGGGGGAACCCAGTGGGACCCAGAAGGATCCAGAGGGACCCATAAAGATCCAGAGGGACCCAGAAGGATCTTGAGGAACCCAGTAAGACGCAGAAGGATCCAGAAGGACCAAGAAAGATCTAGATGAACCCAGTGGGACCCAGAAGGAGCCAAAGGGACCCAGAACGATCCATAGGGACCCATAAGAATCTCAAGGAACCCAGTGAGCCTAAAAGGAGCCAAATGACCTGGCGGGACTCATAGGGACCCAGAAGAAACCATAGGTACCTGACGGGACACAGGAAGACCCCTAAGGATCTAGAGGAACCCAGTGGGACCCAGAAGAATCCAGAGGGACCCATAAGAAGCCATAGGGACCCAGAAGGATCTAGGTTAAACCAGTGGGACCCGGTGGAATTTAGGGCGACCCAGAACGATCCATAGAGACCCAGAAGGATCTCGAGGAACCCAGTGGGACCCAGAAAGCTCCTGAGGGACCCGGAAGGAGCCATCGGGACCCTGAAGGATTTGGAGGAACCCAGTGGGACCAAAAAGGATCTAGATGAATCCAGTGGGACCCGGAAGGATCCAGAGGGACCCATTAAGATCCAGAGGGACCCAGAAGGATCTATATGAACCCAGTGGGACCCAGAAGAATCCAGAGGAACCATAGGGACCCAGGCAGACCAATAAGGATTTAGAGGAACCTAGTGGGACCCTTAAGGATCCAGAGGATCCGGCAGGACCCAGAAGGACCCAGAGGACCCAGATGGAACCATGAGGACCCAGCGGGACCCAGAAAGATACATAGGAACCAACAAGGACCTAGAGGGACCCAGAAAGATCCAGATGGACCCAGAAGGAGTCATAGGGACCCAGAAGGATCTAGAGCAGGGGTTGCCAAACTACGGCCCGCCAGCGTCCAAAATCCGGCCTGCGGGATGTCTCGAGTTAAAAAAATTAAATAATGATATTTTATTTTGGGGGAGGAATATATATATATATATATATATGTATATATATATATATATATATATATATATCCATCCATCCATCCATTTTCTACCGCTTATTCCCTTTTGGGGTTGCGGGGGGTGCTTGCGCCTATCTCAGCTACAATCGGGCAGAAGGCGGGGTACACCCTGGACAAGTTGCCACCTCATCGCAGGGCCAACACATATATATATATATATATATATACATACAAACCCCGTTTCCATATGAGTTGGGAAATTGTGTTCGATGTAAATATAAACAGAATACAATGATTTGCAAATCCTTTTCAACCCATATTCAGTTGAATATGCTACTAAGACAACATATTTGATGTTCAAACTCATAAACTTTTTTTTTGCAAATAATCATTAACTTTAGAGTTTGATGCCAGCAACACGTGACGAAGAAGTTGGGAAAGGTGGCAATAAATACTGATAAAGTTGAGGAGTGCTCATCAAACACTTATTTGGAACATCCCACAGGTGTGCAGGCTAATTGGGAACAGGTGGGTGCCATGATTGGGTAAAAAAACAGCTTCCCAAAAAATGCTCAGTCTTTCACAAGAAAGGATGGGGCGAGGTACACCCCTTTGTCCACAACTGCGTGAGCAAATAGTCAAACAGTTTAAGAACAACGTTTCTCAAAGTGCAATTGCAACAAATTTAGGGATTTCAACATCTACGCTCCATAATATCATCAAAAGGTTCAGAGAATCTGGAGAAATCACTTCATGTAAGCAGCTGAGCCCGTGACCTTCTATCCCTCAGGGGGTACTGCATCAACAATCGACAACAGTGTGTAAAGAATATCACCACACGGGCTCAGGAACACTTCAGAAACCCACTGTCAGTAACTACAGTTGGTCGCTACATCTGTAAGTGCTAGTTAAAACTCTCCTATGCAAGGCCAAAACCGTTAATCAACAACACCCAGAAACAGCGCCAGCTTCGCTGGGCCTGAGCTCATCTAAGATGGACTGATGCAAAGTGGAAGTGTTGTCTGGTCTGACGAGTCCACATTTCAAATTGTTTTTGGAAACTGTGTGTTGTTAAAAGAAAAGGTGATGTAACACATTGGTGAACATGCCCTTTCCCAACTACTTTTGTCACGTGTTGCAGCCATGAAATTATAAGTTAATTATTATTTGCAAAAAAAAAAAAAAAAAAGTTTATGAGTTTGAACATCAAATATGTTGTCTTTGTAGCATATTCAACTGAATATGGGTTGAAAAGGATCTGCAAATCATTGTATTCTGTTTATATTTACATCGAACACAATTTCCCAACTCATATGGAAATTGGGTTTGTGTATATATATATATATATATATATATATACACACACACACACACACACACACACACACACACACACACACACACACACACACACAGCCCGGCCTCCGGACAAATTGTTTTAACCCAATGCGGCCCCCAAGTCCAAAAATTTGGGGACCCCTGATCTAGCAGAACTCAGTGGGACCACGAAGGACCCAGCAGGACCCAGAATAATCCATAGGGACCCATAAGGATCTAGAAGGACCCAGAAAGATCCAAAGGGACCCAAAAGGAGTCATAGGGACCCAGAATGATCGCGATGAATCCAGTGGGACCCAGAACTATCCAGAGGGATCCGGCGAGACCTAGGGCAACCCAGAATGATCCATAGGGACTCAGAAGGATGCAGATGAATCCAATGGGACCCAGAAGGAGCCATAGGGTTTGTGCAGCCCTTTGAGACACTAGTGATTTAGGGCTATATAAGTAAACATTGATTGATTGATTGATAGGGACCCATGAGTACCTAGAGGAACCCAGTGGTACCCAGAAGGATCCAGGGGACCCAGAAGGAACCAAAGGGACCAAGCGTGACCCAGGAGACTCCAAAGTGACCCATACGTATCTAGAGGAACCCAGTGGGACCCAGAAGGATCGATAGGGACCCAGAAAGATCTATATGAACCCAGTGTGACCCAGAAGGATCCAGAGGGAGCCATAGGAACGCAGAAGGATCTAGAGGGACCTAGAAGTACCAAGAGGGACCTGGCGGGACATTGGGGGACGGAGAAAGATCCAAAAAGACCCAAAAGGATCTCGAGGAACCCAGTAGGACCTAGAAGGATCCAGGGGACCCGGCGGGACCCATAGGGAAACAGAAAAAAAACATGGGGACCCAGATGGATCTATAGGAACCCAGTAAGGCCCAAAAGGATCCAGAGGGACCCATAAGGATCTAGAGGGACCCATAAGAATCCAGGGGAATCCAAAGGGATTTAGGGAGTCCCAGAAGTTCCTAGAGTGACCCATTGGGACCCAGAAGGATCCAGAGGGGCCGAGGGTGACCCTGAAGGATCCAGGTGGACCCAGATGGATTTATAGGAACCCAGGAAGACCCAGAAGGATCCAGGGGGATCCGGAGGGACCCAGAAGGACCCAGAAGAACACGGACGTATACAGAAAGACTCAGAGGTGCTTGAAACCAGGCTAGATGCGGTGAAAAAAATGGCGGCTGTTATCGTGCTAAAAAGGTTGTAATTGCTAACATAAGCAGACAGCAAATGACTACTTCTTGTGATAGCATGCCAGCTACGTCATTGGTTGAGATGTGATAGCATGCCAGCTACGTCATTGGTTGAGATGTGATAGCATGCTAGCTATGTCATTGGTTGAGATGGGATAGCATGCTAGCTACGTCATTGGTTGAGATGTGATAGCATTCAAACTAAGTCATTGGTTGAGATGTGATAGCATGCTAGCTAAGTCATTGGTTGAGATGTGATAGCATGCTAGCTAAGTCATTGGTTGAGATGTGATAGCATGCTAGCTATGTCATTGGTTGAGATGTGATAGCATGCTAGCTAATTCATTGGTTGAGATGTGATAGCATGCTAGTGAAGTAATTGGTTGAGATGTGATAGCATGCTAGTGAAGTAATTGGTTGAGATGTGATAGCATGTTAGCTACGTCATTGGTTGAGATGTGATAGCATGCTAGTGAAGTAATTGGTTGAGATGTGATAGCATGTTAGCTACGTCATTGGTTGAGATGTGATAGCATGCTAGCTAATTCATTGGTTGAGATGTGATAGCATGCTAGTGAAGTAATTGGTTGAGATGTGATAGCATGTTAGCTACGTCATTGGTTGAGATGTGATAGCATGCTAGCTAAGTCATTGGTTAAGATGTGATAGCATGCTAGCTAATTCATTGGTTGAGATGTGATAGCATGCTAGTGAAGTAATTGGTTGAGATGTGATAGCATGTTAGCTACGTCATTGGTTGAGATGTGATAGCATGCTAGTGAAGTAATTGGTTGAGATGTGATAGCATGTTAGCTACGTCATTGGTTGAGATGTGATAGCATGCTAGCTAAGGCATTGGTTGAGATGTGATAGCATGCTAGCTAATTCATTGGTTGAGATGTGATAGCATGCTAGTGAAGTAATTGGTTGAGATGTGATAGCATGTTAGCTACGTCATTGGTTGAGATGTGATAGCATGATAGTGAAGTAATTGGTTGAGATGTGATAGCATGTTAGCTACGTCATTGGTTGAGATGTGATAGCATGCTAGTGAAGTAATTGGTTGAGATGTGATAGCATGTTAGCTACGTCATTGGTTGAGATGTGATAGCATGCTAGCTAAGGCATTGGTTGAGATGTGATAGCATTCTAGCTAAGGCATTAATTGAGATGTGATAGCATGCAAGCTAAGTCATTGGTTGAGATGTGATAGCTTGCTAGCTTAGTCATTGGTTGAGATGCGATAGCATGCTAGCTAGGTCATTGGTTGAGATGTGATAGCATGTTAGCTACGTCATTGGTTGAAATGTGATAGCATGCTAGCTAAGGCATTGGTTGAGATGTGATAGCATTCTAGCTAAGGCATTAATTGAGATGTGATAGCATGCAAGCTAAGTCATTGGTTGAGATGTGATAGCTTGCTAGCTAAGTCATTGGTTGAGATGTGATAGCATGCTAGCTAGGTCATTGGTTGAGATGTGATAGCATGTTAGCTACGTCATGGGTTGAGATGTGATAGCATGCTAGCTACGTCATTGGTTGAGATGTGATAGCATGCTAGCTAAGTCATTGGTTGAGATGTGATAGCATGCTTGCTAAGTCATTGGTCCTTGCTCCTGTTTACCTTGCGGGCTTGGCTCTGGTACTTGACGGCCTTCTTGGTGTCGGACACAGCTCGCTCCACGTAGTCCACCGAGTGTTCCACGTTGTACTCGATTCTGTCGATCATTTCGCCCTGGAAAGGTGGCGCACATGAGCGGCTGGACTGGGCCGGTCAGAACTCTGGGTCGGCGTACCTGACTCTCCACCAGCATGGCCATGTCCACAAACATGTCGTGGAGTTCGCGGATGCTGTTCTCCAACTTGATGATCTCCGTGTGCCGAGTCTCGATCTCGTTCAAAGCCTGCTTGGTCATCTGGGAGTCCATCTTGATCTGGGAGGGGGGTTCAGCCTCGTTAGGGTCTTGTCTGTGGGACCGGACGTGGGCCTTAAACCTTCTAAGTCTAAATGTGACTAAGTTTAAATAAGACTAGATCTGACCGATCTTAGTCCAAGACTAGATGTGACCGATCTAAGTCTAAGACTAGATGTGACCGATTTAAGTCTAAGACTAGATGGGACCAATCTAAGTCTAAGACTAGATGGGACCGATCTAAGTCTAAGACTAGATGTGACCGATCTAAGTCTAAGACTAGATGTGACCGATCTAAGTTAATACTAAATGTGACCGATCTAAGTCTAAGACTAGATGGGACCAATCTAAGTCTATGACTATGTTGACTATATTGACTATATATGACTATATTGAAGTCTATGACTATATTCAGTGATATAGAAGTCAGTAGTCTCTGACATGTGATTGACATATCATTGATGATTGATTGGTAATTGACAAGTCATTAGTTATTGACAAGTCATTGATTATTGATAGGTCGTTAACAAGTCATTGGTTGTTCACAAATAATTGATCATTAATTAGTAATTGACAAGTCATTGGTCATTGACAAGTCATTGATTAGTAATAGGTCATTGGTTATTGATTGGTCATTGACAAGTCCTTGGTTATTGATAGGTCATTGACAAGTAATTGGTTATTGGTAGGTCATTGACAAGTCATTGGTTATTGATAGGTCATTGACAAGTCATTGGTTATTGATATCTCATTGACAAGTCATTGGTTATTGATAGGTCATTGAGAAGTCATTGGTTATTGATATCTCATTGACAAGTCATTGGTTATTAATAGGTGATTGAGAGGTCATGGTTATAGATAGGTCATTGGTTATTGATAGGTCATTGACAAGTCATTGGTTATTAATAGGTCATTGAGAGGTAATTGGTTATTAATAGGTGATTGAGAAGTCATTGGTTATTGATTGGTCATTGACAAGTCACTAGTTATTAATAGGTGATTGAGAAGTCACTGGTTATTAATAGGTCATTGACAAGTCATTGGTTATTGATAGGTCATTGACAAGTCATTGGTTATTGGTAGGTCATTGACAAGTCATTGGTTATTGGTAGGTCATTGAGAAGTCAATGGTTATTAGTAGGTGATTGAGAAGTCATTGGTTATTGATTGGTCATTGACAAGTCACTAGTTATTAATAGGTGATTGAGAAGTCACTGGTTATTAATAGGTCATTGACAAGTCATTGGTTATTGATAGGTCATTGACAAGTCATTGGTTATTGGTAGGTCATTGACAAGTCATTGGTTATTGGTAGGTCATTGAGAAGTCAATGGTTATTAGTAGGTGATTGAGAAGTCATTGGTTATTTTTTGGTCATTGACAAGTCACTAGTTATTAATAGGTGATTGAGAAGTCACTGGTTATTAATAGGTCATTGACAAGTCATTGGTTATTGATAGGTCATTGACAAGTCATTGGTTATTGATAGCTCATTGACAAGTCATTGGTTATTGGTAGGTGATTGAGAAGTCAAAGGTTATTAATAGGTGATTGAGAAGTCATTGGTTATTGATTGGTCATTGACAAGTCACTAGTTATTAATAGGTGATTGAGAAGTCACTGGTTATTAATAGGTCATTGACAAGTCATTGGTTATTGATAGGTCATTGACAAGTCATTGGTTATTGATAGCTCATTGACAAGTCATTGGTTATTGGTAGGTCATTGAGAAGTCAAAGGTTATTAATAGGTGATTGAGAAGTCATTGGTTATTGATAGGTCATTGACAAGTTATTGGTTATTGGTAGGTCATTGAGAAGTCAATGGTTATTGGTAGGTCATTGACAAGTCATTGGTTATTGGTAGGTGATTGACAAGTCATTGGTTATTGATAGGTCATTGAGAAGTCATTGGTTATTGATAGGTCATTGACAAGTCATTGGTTATCAATAGGTGATTGAGAGGTCATGGTTATAGATAGGTCATTGACAAGTCATTGGTTATTGATAGGTCATTGAGAAGTCATTGGTTATTGATATCTCATTGACAAGTCATTGGTTATTAATAGGTGATTGAGAGGTCATGGTTATAGATAGGTCATTGACAAGTCATTGGGTATTGATAGGTCATTGACAAGTCATTGGTTATTAATAGGTGATTGAGAGGTCATGGTTATAGATAGGTCATTGACAAGTCATTGGGTATTGATTGGTCATTGACAATTCTGTATGAAGTCAGTGATAGCGTAAACGTCGCTGGTGACCTTTGACCTGAAACTTACCAGAAGTGTTAAGCAACGTTTTCTCTGAGTCCATTGGCTGAAGGCACTGAGTGACATCATAGGGGGCGTGGCTTCGAACAGAAATGGTCACCCTAGTGTGCACCAGGTCACGTGACCCTCCAGTAATGTGACCCCCCCCCCCCCCCCCTCCAGTCACGTGACCTGGTCTTAGGGAGCTTTTTAAATGAAGGGGGCGGGTCAATGGGAGGTTGCCCCTTCAAATGAAAAGCTGGCGCGGCATCCCCCCCTCCTACACTCCCACCCTCTGGTGTCACGTGACACGGGCCGTATTCACTTGATGTGTCAGCGCACCCACGGCCGAGGTGAGCCAGCTCAGGTGCGGTGCTTACATCATCCGTGAAGATGGCCAGCTTGCCACTCTCCAACATGTCCTCCAGCTCCTCGTTGGTGGTGGTCCTTCCGGCTGCACACACACACACACACACACGCACACACACACACCCAGGGTTAGCACACGCAGGCATCATTATGTGTTCTTATATTTGTACCCTTCTGGAGACACAAAGAAGGAAAAGTATCTTCCATATGAGGAGGTGTGAAGAAGTGATTACATAATAACATTGCATCTAACAGACATTGTCTCATTTGTGGTGACATCGCTCTAAATGAGGGTGGTCCCAAAAAACAAGGGCCTTTCAAATTGGTTTCAAAAGTGCTCCCTCATTGGTCAACATATGAAATAACAAGTATGTAAAAAAATTGAAGTGCTCCCCCTCTGGACAACATCCATCCATCCATCCATTTTCTACCGCTTATTCCCTTTCGGGGTCGCGGGGGGCGCTGGCGCCTATCTCAGCTACAATCGGGCGGAAGGCAGGGTACACCCTGGACAAGTCGCCACCTCATCGCAGGGCCAACACAGATAGACAGACAACATTCACACTCACATTCACACACTAGGGCCAATTTAGTGTTGCCAATCAACCTATCCCCAGGTGCATGTCTTTGGAAGTGGGAGGAAGCCGGAGTACCCGGAGGGAACCCACGCATTCACGGGGAGAACATGCAAACTCCACACAGAAAGATCCTGAGCCTGGATTTGAACCCAGGACTGCAGGACCTTCGTATTGTGAGGCAGACGCACTAACCCCTCTGCCACCGTGAAGCCCGAAATAATAATATTTTTTTTTTTTTTTTTTTTTTTTTTTGAAATAATAATATTAAAAACATTAATTAAGTATGAATATAACATACAAATTCTGACTTATCACAATATTGCAATCTTTTGGGTTGTTCTTGTAAAACTGTGATTTTTTTTTTTTTTTTAGTAACATGGTGACTTTTGTTATAGTTTTCCATCCATCCATCCATCTTCTTCCGCTTATCCGAGGTCGGGTTGCGGGGGCAGCAGCCTAAGCAGGGAAGCCCAGACTTCCCTCTCCCCAGCCACTTGGTCCAGCTCTTCCCGGGGGATCCCGAGGCATTCCCAGGCCAGCCGGGAGACATAGTCTTCCCAACGTGTCCTGGGTCTTCCCCGTGGCCTCTTACCTGTCGGACATGCGTGAAACACCTCCCAAGGGAGGCGTTCGGGTGGCATCCTGACCAGATGCCCGAGCCACCTCATCTGGCTCCTCTCCATGTGGAGGAGCAGCGGCTTTACTTTGAGTTCCTCCCGGATGGCAGAGCTTCTCACCCTATCTCTAAGGGAGAGACCCGCCACACGGCGGAGGAAACTCATTTTGGCCGCTTGTACCCGTGATCTTATCCTTTCGGTCATAACCCAAAGCTCATGACCATAGGTGAGGATGGGAACGTAGATCGACCGCTAAATTGAGAGCTTTGCCTTCCGGCTCAGCTCCTTCTTCACCACAACGGATCGATACAGCGTCCACGTTACTGAAGACGCCGCACCGATCCGCCTGTCGATCTCACCATCCACTCTTCCCTCACTCGTGAACAAGACTCCCAGGTACTTGAACTCCTCCACTTGGGGCAGGGTCTCCTCCCCAACCCGGAGATGGCGCTCCACCCTTTTCCGGGCGAAAACCATGGACTCGGACTTGGAGGTGCTGATTCCCATCCCTGTCGCTTCACACTCGGCTGCGAACCGATCCAGTGAGAGCTGAAGATCCCGGTCAGATGAAGCCATCAGGACCACATCATCTGCAAAAAGCAGAGACCTAATCCTTCAGCCACTAAACCAGATCCCCTCAACACCCTGACTGCGCCTAGAAATTCTGTCCATAAAAGAACAGAACCTGTGACAAAGGGCAGCCTTGGCGTAGTCCAAACCCCACCGGAAACGTGTCCGACTTACTGCCGGCAATGCGGACCAAGTTCTGACACTGATCATACAGGGAGTGGACCGCCACAATCAGACAGTCCGATACCCCATACTCAGGACTTCCCGAGGGACACGGTCGAATGCTTTCTCCAAGTCCACAAAGCACATGTAGATTGGTTGGGCAAACTCCCATGCACCCTCAAGAACCCTGTCGAGAGTACAGAGCTGGTCCACAGTTCCAGGACGAAAACCACACTGTTCCTCCTGAATCCGAGGTTTGACTATCCAGCGTAGCCTCCTCTCCAGTACACCTGAATAAACCTTACCGGGAAGGCTGAGGAGTGTGATCCCACCACCTCCGGTCCCCTTTCCAGCACCCCGGTCTGCCAATCCAGAGGTACCGCCCCCAATGTCCACGCAATGCTGCAGAGTCTTGTCAACCAAGACAGCCCCACAGCACCCAGAGCCTTAAGGAACTCCAGGCGGATCTCATCCACCCCTGGGGCCTTGCCACCGAGGAGCTTTTTAACTACCTCAGCGACCTCAGCCCCAGAAATAGGAGAGTCCACCACAGATTCCCCAGGCACTGCTTCCTCATAGAAAGACGTGTTGGTGGGATTGAGGAGGTCTTCGAAGTATTCCTTCCACCTATCCACAACATCCGCAGTTGAGGTCAGCAGAACACCATCCGCACCATACACGGTGTTGATAGTGCACTGCTTCCCCTTCCTGAGGCGGCGGACGGTGGTCCAGAATCGCTTCGAAGCCGTCCGGAAGTCGTTTTCCATGGCTTCTCCAAACTCCTCCCATGTCCGAGTTTTTGCCTCCGCGACCGCTGAAGCTGCACACCGCTTGGCTGGAGTCCTATGAGCCAAAAGAACCCGATAGGACTCCTTCTTCAGCTTGACGGCATCCCTCACTGCCGGTGTCCACCAACGGGTTTTAGGATTACCGCCCCGACAGGCACCAACTAGCTTGCGGCCACAGCTCCAATCGGCCGCCTCGACAATAGAGGTGCGGAACATGGTCCACTCGGACTCAATGTCCAGCACCTCCCTCGTGACATGTTCAAAGTTCTTCCGGAGGTGGGAATTGAAACTTTCTCTGACAGGAGACTCTGCCAGACGTTCCCAGCAGACCCTCACAATGCGTTTGGGCCTGCCAGGTCTGTCCGGCATCCTCCCCCACCATCGCAGCCAACTCACCACCAGGTGGTGGTCGGTAGAAAGCTCCGCCCCTCTCTTCACCCGAGTGTCCTAAACATGAGGCCGCAAATCCGATGACACAACTACAAAGTCGATCATGGAACTGCGGCCTAGGGTGTCCTGGTGCCAAGTGCACATATGGACACCCTTATGTTTGAACATGGTGTTTGTTATGGACAAACTGTGACGAGCACAAAAGTCCAATAACAAAACACCACTCGGGTTCAGATCCGGGCGGCCATTCTTCCCAGTCACGCCGCTCCAGGTTTCACTGTCGTTGCCAACATGAGCATTGAAGTCCCCCAGTAGGACAAGGGAATCACCCGGGGGAGCACTTTCCAGTACTCCCTAAAGTGTACCCAAAAAGGGTGGGTACTCTGAACTGCATCAGTCAGGACCCGTCCCCCCACCCGAAGGCGGAGGGAGGCTACTCTCTCGTCCACCGGGTTGAACTCCAACGTGCAGGCTTTGAGCCGGGGGAGGGGCAACAATATTATAATATTGCCAACATTTTTAAGTTTTCTTATAAAATTGTGACTTTTGGTGGAGTAAAATTCCGACTCTTTTCATAAAAGTGTCAAAATGTTACGCTTTTCTTGTAAAATTGCGACTGTTGAGTGAAATTCCATCTTATCATAATATTGCACAAATATTCAATTTTTATTGTAAAATGTTGACTTGCGTTGAGTAAAAATACAACTTTTATTTTAAGACTGTCAAAATTCTATATTTTTGGGGTGAAATTCCAATACATTTTTCACAACTGGCTTTTTTATATGTGCATCGTATGTACTTTATATATTGTTCATGTTGGAAATACACTTCTGCATACATCTAGAAAGGCTGCTCCTAAACAGGGAGGCATTTTTATCAGCTCTCAAGAAGGTCACAAATACGAGAACGTGTGTGTGTGTGTGTGTGTGTGTGTGTGTGTGCGTGTGTGTGTGTGTGTGTGTGTGTGTGTGTGTGTGTGTGTGTGTGAGGAGGCGTGAACAAGTGATGACATAAATGATGGTCCCAATAACATTGCATGGAATAGATGCAAAGCAAATTGACTGTGTGTCGCTTTTAAAAGTGCTCCCCCTCTGGTCAGCATATGAAATAACAGGTGTGTGTAAGAACCTGAAATGCGCCCCCTTTGGCCAAACTTCATTAAAATAAATAAATAAATATGTATACACTTACTGTAATAACAAAGTAAATAGTGAAGATTAAAAACCAATTACAAAAAAAAAAAATCTAACTAAAAGCTGTCTTTTTCTCACAATGTGTCAACTTTTATCTTGTAAAATTATATTAAATTATAAAATTGGGAGCAATTTCTCATATTCTTTCTGTTTCTGTACTATTGCAATATTTTCTTGTGAAATGATGACTTTTTTAATGTTAAATTATTACTTTCAATGCAAAATAGTGACATTTGTCATATAAAATTCCGACTTTTATCACAAAATTGCATACCCCCCCCCTCCCAAAAAAAAGGGACAAACGCTAGAAAATGGATGGATGGATCACAATTTTTTTGTTGCTGTTGTAAAAATAGTGACATTTTTTGAGTAAAATAATTCTGGTTATCATGCCAAAATTCTAAAGTTTTCTCTTTTTATAAAATTGTGACTTTTGTGGAGTAAAATTTCAACTCTTTTCATAAAATTGCCATCATTTTAGGCTTTTCTTGTAAAATTGCAACTATTATCATAATATTGCAGAAATTATTTTATTGGTGAAAGAGTGACTCTTGTGAAATTACAACTCATTTTTCACAACAAGCTTTTTTATATGTGCATAGTATGCAATATATTCGTATATATGTGTATATATATATATATGTGTGTATATATATATATACATATATATATATATGTATATATATATATATATATGTATATATATATATATATATATGTATATATATATATATATATATATATATATATATATATATATATATATACATATATATATACATATATATATATATATATATACACATATATATATATATATATATATATATATATACACATATATATATATATATATATATATATATATATATACACATATATATATATATATATATATATATATACACATATATATATATATATATATATATATATATACACATATATATATATATATATATATATATATATATATACACATATATATATATATATACATGTTGTAAATACACTTTTTTATATATTTAGAAAGGCTGGTCCTAAACAGGGAGGCATTTTTCTCACCTCTCAAGAAGGCAATAAAAACAAGAATGTGTCTGTGTGTGTGTGTGTGTGTGTGCGCGTGTGTGTGCGTGCGTGTGTCTGTGTGTGTGTGCGTGTGTGTGTGTGTGTGTGTGTGTGAGACTCACTGATCTCCAGCTGTCTCTGGATGCGGTCCTTGCAGCGGTCGCGGTACTTGGACTGCGTGGTGTTGTACTCCGTCATCACCTCCACAAACTTGCGAGACAGCGTGGAATGCTGCAGGACGACACACCTGGTCGGGTACGTGCACGCGCTCGCCCGCTCATGCACGTGCGCGCGCGCCACCTCGGCGGCAACTCACCTGTGTCTTGCGGATCCTGAGGTCCGCCGAAGATCTGTTGAGGCCCTCTTCCTGCTCGATGCTTTGCTCGATTGCTGCGGGAGGACAGGCGCGGGCTTTTATTATGAAAAACCAAACACCGGCGTGTCACTTCCTGGCGGGAAATTACCTTTTAGTTTTGAGCGAACTTTATTGGCCGTCTTCTTGATGTCAGCTGTGAGATCTTCCAACTCCTGTTTGGTCTCTGCAAAGGTGACAATGCTTACTTCCTGTCAGTGTGGCATTAGCCACGTGCTAACTAGCATTAGCCACGTGCTAATCAGCATTAGCAAAGTGCTGATTAGCTGTAGCCACGTGCTAATCAGCATTAGCAAAGTGCTGATTAGCTTTAGCCACGTGCTAATCAGCATTAGCCACGTGCTAATCAGCATTAGCAAAGTGCTGATTAGCTTTAGCCATGTGCTAATCAACATTAGCCGTGTGCTAATCAGCATTAGCAAAGTGCTGATTAGCATTAGCCACATGCTAACTAGCATTAGCCACGTGCTAATCAGCATTAGCAAAGTGCTGATTAGCATTAGCCACGTGCTAATCAGCATTAGCAAAGTGCTGATTAGCATTAGCCACGTGCTAATCAGCATTAGCAAAGTGCTGATTAGCATTAGGCATGTGCTAATCAACATTAGCCACTTGCTAATTAGCATTAGCCACATGCTAATCAGCATTATACACATGCTAATTAGCATTATGTATGTGTATGTAAACAATTGGAAATAAACATTGAGCAGTGCTGTGTGTGAAAAGCGTGTGCGTGTGTGTGTGTGTGTGGGTGTGTGTGTGTGTGTGTGTGTGTGTGTGTACGCTGCAGTCGTTGAGATTTATGACAACTGCAGAGCCTTTGAGACGCTGCAATCAGCGTTTTTCTAACACCTTCATCGTTTTCTCTGTGCTTTTTTTGCATATCACCTGTATTTTACTTCCAGATTTTCAAAGTAAAACGTCTTTCATCTGGAAAAATGTGTTGACCGGCGGGAGGCGACTCGAGCGAGTGGGCGGAGTTTCATCGGAGCACTCCCTTGCCGGCAGAAGCAGACGACTCGCCAGGTCAGCATGCAGCATGCAAACGCAAAGATGGCGGACAGGAAGTGAGAAAGAAGGGATGACGGGAGAGAAAAAAAAAAGAGGTGTGGTTACGCGGCAAGATGAGGTGAAGAAGAAAGAAAAGAAAAGAGGACAAGACGGCCGTCATGGATGACCTGACTGGGCGCCGTCAAGCAGCCAGGAAGTGGACACCACACACGCAGCAGTGCGCCTGTTATACTTGTCCTCCGCACCAGTCGGGAGAGACAGGAAGTGAGGTGTGTGACGCCAAAACATGGAGCACACAAGGACACGCTTTCAATGGTGGCGTGCACCACAACCACTTCTACCTCTCTTGGCACGGCCGTTTTGCTGTGACACGGGCACACGGAGCAAGGACAGGGAGCAAGGACTTGGAGTAAAGACACAGAGAAAAGACACGGAGCAAGGACACGGAACAAATACTTGGAGCAAGGACACAAAGTAAAGACACGGAACAAGGACACAGAGCGAGGGCACGGAGAAAAGACAAGGAACAAAGACACAGAGCAAGGACACGGCCAAAAGAGAAGGAGCGAAGACTCAAAGCCAGGACGCGGAGAAAAGACGCAGAGCCAGGACACGGAGCATTGACACAGAGCAAAGACACGGAGCAAGGACATGGAGCAAAGACTTGGAGCAAGGACACGGAGCAAGGACAGGGAGTAAGGACATGGAGCAAAGACATGGAGTAAGGACATGGAGCAAGGACAGGGAGTAAGGACATGGAGCAAAGACATGGAGTAAGGACACAGAGCAAAGACTTGGAGCAAGGACATGGAGCAAGGACATGGAGCAAAGACTTGGAGCAAGGACACGGAGCAAGGACAGGGAGTAAGGACATGGAGCAAAGACATGGAGTAAGGACACAGAGCAAAGACGCAGAGCCAGGACACGGAGCATTGACACAGAGCAAAGACATGGAGCAAAGACTTGGAGCAAGGACACGGAGCAAGGACAGGGAGTAAGGACATGGAGCA
Organism: Nerophis ophidion; assembly: GCF_033978795.1. NCBI lineage: Eukaryota > Metazoa > Chordata > Actinopteri > Syngnathiformes > Syngnathidae > Nerophis > Nerophis ophidion. The sequence continues at coordinate 37,470,016 of NC_084633.1, read as the reverse complement.
AAGACATGGAGTAAGGACACAGAGCAAAGACTTGGAGCAAGGACATGGAGCAAGGACATGGAGCAAGGACACGGAGCAAGGACAGGGAGTAAGGACATGGAGCAAAGACATGGAGTAAGGACACAGAGCAAAGACTTGGAGCAAGGACACGGAGCAAGGACATGGAGCAAAGACTTGGAGCAAGGACATGGAGCAAGGACATGGAGCAAAGACATGGAGTAAGGACACAGAGCAAAGACTTGGAGCAAGGACACGGAGCAAGGACATGGAGCAAAGACTTGGAGCAAGGACACGGAGCAAGGACAGGGAGTAAGGACATGGAGCAAAGACATGGAGTAAGGACACAGAGCAAAGACTTGGAGCATAGACACAGAGCAAGGACATGGCCAAAAGACATGGAGCAAGGACAGGGAGCAAAGACACGGAGTAAGGACACAGAGCAAAGACTTGGAGCATAGACACAGAACAAAGACTTGGAGCAAGGACACGGAGCAAATACAAGGAACGAGGACACAGAGAAAGCACCCAGAGAAAGGACACAGAGAAAAGACACGAAGCAAAGACACGGAGCGATGATACGGCCAAAAGACATGAAGCAAAGACACAGAGCGAGGACACGGAGTAAAGACACGGAGCAGGGACATGGACCAAAGACTTGGAGCAAGGACTCGGCCAAAAGACACGAAGCAAAGACACTGAGTGAGGACACAGAGAAAGGACACAGAGCAAAGACACGGAGCAAGGACTCGGCCAAAAGACACAAAGCAAAGACACGGAGCGAGGACAAAGAGAAAGGACACGGAGAAAAGACATGGAGCGAAGACAAAGAGAAAGGACACAGAGCGAGGACACAAATGAAAGACATAAAATAAAGACATGAAGTCAAGACAAGGAGTAAAACTAAACTAAAATGACAATAACAGTGCTGATAATACACAGTAAATAATAAGTGATGGAAGTTATGAATCTTATTATTAAGAGAGTTATAATTATGATGTAATAAAAATAATGATGATGATATTAATGAATTAATAAGAGAGTTATATTTATGATGTGATAATAATGTTGATACAATAAGAGTTGTATTTATGATGTACTAATAATGATGATGATGATTATGATGATGATGATGATGTTAGTGAAGGACTAAGAGAGTTGTATGGACTTACTTTCATCAGGGTTGGGTGCGGCCAAGATGGCGCTGTGCTGCTTCTTCACCTGCTCCACATCTTCAGACAGCTTCTCTATGCATCCTCGTATCTCCTCCACCTGGGCACACAGGAAGTGATGTCATCCTCCCGCCCCGCTGGACAGGAAGTTGCTGCTGACTGACGCCATGTTGGAACTTGTGTCGTCACTTCAGGTACGTGCACTTCACATGCACTCAAACCATCTTACTCTCGCTGTGTGTGTGTGTGTGTGTGTGTGTGTGTGTGTGTGTGTGTGTGTGTGTGTGTGTGTGTGTGTGTGTGTGTGTGTGTGTGTGTGTGTGTGTGTGTGTGTGTGTGATTAGATGTGACCAATTTAAGTTTAAGAGTAGATGTGACCGGTCTAAGACTAGATCTGTATGAATGACTGAACCAATGTACATATACATTATATGCATGTGTGTATGTATGTATGTATGTACATAGGTATATATGTATATATGTATATATGTATGTATGTATGTGTGTGTTTTACCTGCTCAAAGAACTCATCCATGAAGTGATCTCGGTCCACTTGCACCACCTCCTCGTCATCGTCACTGTCTTTAGCCTGTCAACACAACACACAACGTTACACACACAATACACGTTACTCCACACAACATCACACACACAACATTACACACAAAACCATGAATTGATTAACGTTGACCCCGACTTAAACAAGTTGAAAAACTTATTGGGGTGTTACCATTTAGTGGTCAATTGTACGGAATATGTACTGTACTGTGTGATCTAATAATAAAAGTTTCAATCAATCAATCGACACACAACATTAGAACACACACAACATTACACACAACACAAAACTTTAACACTCTACAAAAAAACAGTTCACCTACAACATTACACAGACAACATTACAGACACAACCCACAACATTGCACACACAACATTACACACAACACAACATTAACACACTACAAAAAACAGTTCACCTACAGTATTACACAGCCAGCATCACACACACAATAATTCACCTAAAACATCACACGGACAACATTACACACACAATTCTCAACATTACACACACAACACACACTCCACAGACAACATTACACACACAACACACACTGCACAGACAAAATTACACACACAACTCACAACATTACACAAACAACACACACTACACAGATAAAAATTAAACACAACTCACATCACACACACAACACACATTACACACACAACACACATTACACACACAACATTACACACACAACGCACATTACACACACAACATTACACACATGACAAACAACATTACACAAACACAGCATTACACATACAACACACAACATTACACAAACAACATTACTCATGCAACACAACATTAAACAAACATTACACACACATTACACACACTACATTACACAACCAACATTACACACACAACGCACAACATTACAGACAACATTACACAAACAACATTACACACACAACACTATTCACACAGCATTAGACACATGACACACACACACACACACACACACACACTTCCAGAATGACCCGCCCACAAGAAGATGTGACCAATAAGTCACAGAGAACGCTCAAGGACCAACACATGTGGTCACAGCTGATAAGGCCAGTAACAAACAAACAAATACACACACACACACACACACACACACACACACACACACACACACACACACACACACACACACACACACACACACACACACACACAGTCAGTGCCCTTCACAGTAAAAGCCTGTGGAAAGAGACAAGAGACATTTACAGACGTGACTGTTTGCACTTCCTGTGTGCACACATGAAAGTACATTATATTAGGATTTTACATCAAATATGATCTAATATACATCACATATGGTGCATATTAGATCATATAGGATGTATATTAGATCATATATGATGTATATTAGATCATATATGATCTATATTAGATCATATATGATCTAAATTAGATCATATATGATGTATATTAAATCTTATATGATGTATATTAGATCATATATGATGTATATTAGATCTTATATGATGGATATTAGATCATATATGATGTATATTAGATCATATATGGTGTATATTAGCTCATATATGATGTATGTTAGATCATATATGATTATTAGATCTTATATGATGTATTTTAGATCATATATGATGTACATTAGATCATATATGATGTATATTAGATCTTATATGATGTATATTAGATCATATATGATGTACATTAGATCATATATGATGTATATTAGATCATATATGGTGTATATTAGATCTTATATGATGGATATTAGATCATATATGATGTATATTACATCTTATATTATGTATATTAGATCATATATGATGTATATTAGATCTTATATGATGGATATTAGATCTTATATGATGGATATTAGATCTTATATGATGTATATTAGATCTTATATGATGTATATTAGATAATACATGATGTATATTAGATCTTATATGATGTATATTAGATCATATATGATGTATATTAGATCATATATGGTGTATATTAGATCATATATGATGTATATTAGATCATATATGATGTATATTAGATCATATATAGTGTATATTAGATCTTAAAAGGTGTATATTAGATAATACATGATGTATATTAGATCATATATGATGTATATTAGATCTTATATGATGTATATTAGATCATATATGATGTATATTAGATCATATATGATGTATATTAGATCTTATATGATGGATATTAGATCATATATGATTATTAGATCTTATATGATGTATATTAGATCTTATATGATGTATATTAGATCATATATGATGTATATTAGATCTTATATGATGGATATTAGATCATATATGATGTATATTAGATCATATATGGTGTATATTAGCTCATATATGATGTATATTAGATCATATATGGTGTATATTAGCTCATATATGATGTATATTAGATCATGTACGGTGTATATTAGATCTTTTATGGTGTACATTAGATAAAAAGATAAAGATAGAAAAGGTGGGGGAGGGGAGTGGAGTGGAGTAGGGGTGAGGGTGGGGGAGGGGCAGGATATTATTTCCTAAATAATGTCTCTCCTCTCCTTATTTCCTTTTCTTGTTGGCTTTCCTTCCTTGCGGTGATGTCATGCAGAATATCAGGAAGTTGTCACATAATTGTGTGTGTGTGTGTGTGTGTGTGTGTGTGTGTGTGTGTGTGTGCGCACGTGTGTGTGTGTGTGCGCGCGTGTGTGCGCGCGTGCATGCCTATGGGCAGACTCCAGTCAAGTGAAGGGCAAAGCAGCCATCACGAGGTCACTTTCACTTTCACTTTCACTTGCTGGTATGATTCTCTTTTCACTTCCTGTGTGTCTCTCTCGCTCTCTCTCTTTCTATCTCTCTCTCTCACACACACACAGACACATGCACACACACACACACACACACACACACACACAGTTGGTACAACATGTCACTGCTAGACTTTTGAATGGTGTGTATACACCTGTTTATATACACCTTTATACATACCTGTGTATATAATTGTGTATATACCTGTTTATATATGTGTGTATTTACTTGTTTATATACCTGTTTATATACTTATTTAAATACCTGTGTATATACGTCTGTATATTTCTGTGTATATACCCAAGTGTATACCTGTGTATATACTTGCGTATACACCTGAGTATATACCTTTGTACCTACCTGTGTGTATACCTGTGTATATACCTTTGTTTGTACCTGTGTGTAAAGCTGTGTGTATCCCTTCGATGTACCTTTGTATATCTCTTTGGTGTACCTGTGTGTATACCCGTGTATATACTTGTTTGTATAGATATGTGTATACCAGTGTATATACCTTTGTACCTACCTGTGTATATCTCTTTGGTGTACCTGTGTGTATACCTGTGTACATCTCTTCGATGTACCTGTGTGTATACCGTGTATATACCTGTGTGTATAGCTGTGTGTATACCAGTGTACATACACCTGTGCACAGTGTTTGTAACAGTGGCGTTACCTAAAAATGGCGTTATGTAAAAATGGCGTTACTTTGACTAGGTTAGGAGTAATGCAATGATTACTTCCAGGTCCGTTACAACGCCATTAGCGATAGCTTGATGTAACGTGGCACGCTACTTTTATGTCGACCACAAGACAGCAAGTTCAATGCAGGTAATATCTTTTTAGCAGTGACAGCAACAAGCAGTATCGCACTAACATTCCGATTCAGAAGTACTTTAGTAATCCCCAAAGGGAAATTGGATGAAGAAGTTGAACTTGAGGCAGCGTCACACTGTGACACCGCAGACAACAACAAGGTGGGACAATAATGGACAACAAATCACTGATTGTAGTGACAAACTTGCCATCGAAAAAATACCCCATTTGTTGACAAGAAGATATGACATTCAATCTCTTTATCAAGCAGAGGTAACACGATCCGGGGGGGAAAAATTCAAAAGAGCTGGCGTCAGAGTGCGCTCTAACGGCTAAAGCTAACAAACACAGCTCCATTGAAAGCCTCAAAGATGTCACACGTAACTCGGTAACAGGCCCCGCCTCTTAAAAGCACTGTGCTCTTATATTAAACAGCTCTCAATTGCATATGCCCGATATTTAAAGGATTTTAATAGGTATCGTACAAATTACTTTCCATAGTAATTATTTACATTTATTTAAGCGTAATTATGTTAGTAATCCAATTACTTTTATATACACTGTGTGTACATATATATATATATATTTGAGGTGGAGACTTGTCCAGGGTGTACCCCACCTTCCGCCCGATTGTAGCTGAGTTAGGCACCAGCGCCCCCCGCGAGCCCAAAGGGAATAAGCGGTAGTAAATGGATGGATGGATGGAGAAATATATATATATATATACATATATATATATATATATATATATACATATATATATATATATATGTATATATATATATATATATATATATATATACATATATTTTTATATATAAATATATATATATACATATATATTTATATATATATATATATATACATATATATATATATATATATATACATATACATACAAACCCTGTTTCCATATGAGTTGGGAATATGGGTCATATGTAAATATAAACGGAATACAATGATTTGCATATTATTTTCAACCCATATTCAGTTGAATATGGGTTGAATACCTACTCAGTGGCCTATTGGTTGGAGTGTCCGCCCTGAGATGGGTAGGTTGTGAGTTCAAACCCCTGCCGAGTCATACCAAAGACTATAAAAAAAATGGGAGCCATTGCCTCCCTGCTTGGCACTCAGCATCAAGGGTTAGAATTGGGGGTTAAATCACCAAAAATTATTCCCGGGCGCAGCCACCGCTGCTGCTCACTTCTCCCCTCATCCCCCAGGGGGTGATCAAGGGTGATGGGTCAAATGCAGAGAATAATTTCAAACTGATAAACATTTTTTTTTTTTTTTTGCACATAATCATTAACTTTAGAATTTGATGCCATCAACACGTGACAACGTTGGGAAAGGTGGCAATAAATACTGACAAAGTTGGGGAATGCTCATCAAACACTTATTAGGAACATCCCACAGGTGTGCAGGCTAATTGGGAACAGGTGGGTGCCATGATTGGGTATAAAAGCAGCTTCCATGAAATGTTAAGTAATTCACAAACAAGGATGGGGCGAGGGTCACACACTTTGTGAGCAAATGCGTGAGCAAATTATCAAACAGTTTAAGAACAACATTTGTCAACGGGCTATTGCAAGAAATTTAGGAGTTTCACCCTCTACGGTCCGTAATACCATCAAAAGGTTCAGAGAATCTGGAGAAGTCACTGCACGTAAGCGATGGTATAACAGACCTTCGTTCCCTCAGATCAGTGTGTAAAGGATATCACCACATGGGCACTTCAGAAAACCACTGTCAGTAACTACAGTTTGTCGCTACATCTGTAAGTGCAAGTTAAAACTACTTTGCAAAGCCAAAGCCATTTATCAACGACACCCGAGCTCAGCTGAGATGGACTGATGCAAAGTGGAAAAGTGTTCTGTGGTCTGACGAGTCCACATTTCAAACTGTTTTTTGGAAACGGTGAACGTCGAGTCCTCCAGACCAAAGAGGACAAGAACCATCAGGACTGTTCTAGGTGCAAAGTTCAAAAGCCAGCATGTGTGATGGTATGGGGGTGTATTAGTGCCCAAGGCATGGGTAACTTACACAACTGTGACGGCACCATTAATGCTGAATGGTCCATACAGGTTTTGGAACAACATATGTTGTCATCCAAGCAACGTTATCATGGACGCCCCTGCTTATTTCAGCAAGACAATGCCAAGCCACTTGTTACAACAACGTGGCTTCATTGTAAAAGAGTGCGGGTACTAGACTGGCTTGCCTGTAGTGTGGCGCATTATGAAGCCTAAAGTACCACAACGGAGACCCCGGACTGTTGAACAAATTAAGCTGTACATAAAACAAGAATGGAAAAGAATTCCACCTGAAGAGCTTCAAAAATGTGTCTCCGTAGTTCCCAAAGGTTTATTGAGTGGTGTTGAAAGAAAAGGTGATGTAACACAGTGGTGAACATGCCCTTT